>NW_023396805.1:0-116234 GCF_011125445.2 Fundulus heteroclitus
AATCCAGATTTTCAGTCCCTCAAAATGTTTGTGACCAACTTTAAAGTACTATTTGAGTCAATATATTGTTAAAAAGACCAAGCAGTGGCCTAGAGCGAGACTTGCAGATCTCCTTAAAGGAGAGGTGCGTGGCCGGTGGTTAGAGCAGCGCACTTGCACTGAGAGAAGGATGCAAGTACACCCGGGTTCGATCCCCAGTGCCTGCACTCTGGGTCCCTGAGCAGACCTTAACCCCAGATTGCTCCCCGGGCGCCGCACAGTGGCAGCCCACTGCTTCCCCAAGGGGATGGGTTTAAGCAGAGATGCCACATTTCATTGCTTGTACTTGTGACAGTGCAAATGACAATAGAGTTGAATTCTATCTATAAATTACTCTTCAAATGCCAACATACAGCTCTTTTCATTGATTATGCCATGAAAATGAACGCGGGTCCCAAGTGCCTGAGGCAGCAAAACAGCCCCACGACCTGATGCTCCCCACCACTATCTTTAACAATGCAAACATACCTATGCTCAAAGAGTTCAAGTTTAGTCTCATCAGACCAAATAATGAAAATAAAAAATACAACTTGCAAACACAATCATGTTTAAAATGTTCATGGGCAAACTTTGAGGCTCCCACATACCTCAACCAAAGAGGCAATATTGGCTCTCATTGACACAGATGTGATAATTGCCTTATTTTGTTCGTGGAGAGTTCTTTGCCTCCACTTCTAGATCAACCAGGCTTGGTTTGAACAATTTTGACAGAGCTCTGTGCAAGGTGTTTGAGAGAGAGAACTCTGCTAATGGTCAACTTAATGTGCAACAGGTTGGGAGTGCTACTTCAGTCACAAATATGATTGTGAAGAAGGGCCACATGTCACTATTCCTCATGACAGCATCATTTCCTTTTTTGTATTTTAAAAATGGGTTATTTCTCTTGTTTCGTCAGACAGTTGGACAACTGACACAGAGAGAACTGATCTCTGAGAAGTAAGAAGTTGTGCCTACAATATATTAATGTCCAAGTTTAGTCATTTTTAAACTAGAGCTGATCAAACATGGTCAGGTCACAGGAATCATGCTTTAGCCAAAGGTAGTCGGGAGTCTGGATCAAAAGACAACATATAAAGAAAATTCACTTGCCTTCAAAAGAAGGGACAGTTTCATCTGCTGTGGATGATGACACTGCTCCCACTAAGACATGAGACAAAAGTAAAAAAAAAAAAAAGGCTTGACAAAAAGTTATATCTTTGGATTTAGGCAATTTACATAAGTCATCTGTGTTGTTGGCAGTTCTTTCAGGGTCTGGTTCCAAAGTTTCCACAGGCATAGTGTTTCCACATTCATGTACCAATTCTTCTGCATCACACTCATCTGACTCACTCCCTTCTTCCTTTGTTTCAGCATCACTGATTGCAATTTCATCTAAAAGGTATTATTAGAACGCAAATGAATACTACACATTTTGTCCAAGCACTACTAAAACAAGGCTTAAAAGACCTTAGTATTTGAGTAAAATATCATAGTGAATGGAATTAAAGAGATCACAAATGTATTTATCCCAAGGGCAATTACACCGATTTACTTTCTAATCCAGAATATCCCTACTGTACTACTGTATTTTTTTATCATAATAATCAGTTTAACAAATGTTCGTTATGTCAGACAAGTCCTGATAACTGAAATCAGACGAAGAAACAAAGACAATTTCAATAATAACCTTTGATTTCAATTTCATCAAGAGATTTCCCTTGCAGTCCAGAAATATGTCCGTTTTACATTGACAAAAGCAGCTTGGATATCTTGGCTAGTTGTATGGTGGGAACTGGCAATCTGTAGTTTTCCCTGTGAATGTCATAACCCAAGAAATCTGCAACTTGGTCAAGTTCATTGTGTTTCAAATTGAGGACTTGAGAAAGGGTGACATGTTTCCGGAGTTGTGTTGACCTGAGGAACTCTGAGTGCTTTGCTCCACATTGGCCTGCATCAATACGCAAACAGTCTTGGCCTCTGTAGTGGCTCTGTGATTTTAGTCTTCCAAAGAGGAAGATGTTTGTGAGACAAACATACAGTCACCTCTTTACTGACCAACAGCAACAGGGCATCCACCACATCTGAGAGTAAAACTACAACCTTTCGACCTCTTTTCCTGATGATTTCAACATGGCTGAAATGTCTGTTCAACTTTGGATAACCCAGAGGCAACATCTTCATGGAGCTTGGTGTCATCTCTCTGCTGGAAACCTTTAAGGCGCATCTTTGAAACTTCCCAAGCTCGTCTTTGATTGAACACATGCAAGAGTAACTTTTGCAAGTTCTGCATAATTCTGGGGGCTGACCTTGTCTTTCAAGTTGCAAAATGCATTTTCTCCAGATTTCTCAAGGTACTGTTGAAGAAGCTGAACATCTTCTGTGAATGGTAAGGTTAATGGCTTATTATATTTGGCATGACTCAGTGTTCAAGGCAGTATGTGATACCAACTCAGACCACTTGGATGTGTACAGCTTTTTGAAAGTGTCAGTAGACTTGATCAGTTCTTCATCTTCTCCCATTAGTGCTCGACAATGGATAATGTCAGATTTTGTGTAGTGTATGTCCCGGTTTTAGCACAAGGCTAGATGTTTGGTAAGAATGTTTTTCATAATCAAAACCTGCAACAATCTTTACTGCCTGGACAACTCTTTGGAAGTTAGCAGGTTTCACAGCTTCCTCCAGGTTATGTACAGAAAATTCTGTGCGTAGACATATTAATTTCACAAAGTTTCTGTCGGATGTACTCATACTTGGTAGGGTCTTATCCATGTCTATTATAGAGAGACTGGGCAAACTGAATAATGGACAGGTCATTTCTCATAGCTGTGGCTGCTTCATCCTGCTTCATGAGACCGAGGAGCTTCCAAACCCCACTTGAAATCTCCCAACAGAATGTAGACTCTTGAGCTATAGCAAAGCCCAGTACTTTGGTTCTTCCAGGTCCTTGGTTCAAGTCTTAATTTTGTGGCTTGCAGGGGCATCTGCGAACATGTCTCCATAGTTCCTTTCGAAGGGACATACTTTGACAGTACATACAGTGAATAAATATTTCAGTCTTTACTTTAGGTTTTCTCTTAACATTTAATGATCCTTTCCCACTTTGTAAAACCTCAGTTATGTTTGAAGTTGCCTTTGTTTCTCATTGTTTTCTGAAAGAACTTTGCATTCTTTTGAGTCTTCCGGAAGGGGAAAAAGCATAAGCAATTTGAGCATTTGGTTTGTGTGTTTAAATGGCGTGAAATTTTGCTTTGTGGTTTACCACATACAAAGCAGTAGTTTTAACACACATAATCTGCTGTGAGGATTCCTGTTTGTGAAGCTCCTTTTGACATTTTAGTTTTTCCTTTGAGTCTTTGATAGACTTAGATTGGCTGGATGTTTTAAGTGTGCCATGATAACCACCCACGTTATCTGTGTGAAGAGGAGGCGAGCACTTTGATGTGCTAGGTACAACCACATAACTTGAGTCTGGCAAGAATAAAGTGAGATCAGGTATTGTTGGATTTCCTTGATGTTGTCCAACTTGAGACTTGATGGACTGAAGAGGAATGCTAACATCTGAGTCTTCATCAGATTCTGCAGGTTCTTAATTTGGTATGTTGTCCTTATCAGACATATGGTCATCATCTGACATATCACTTTGTTTTGAAGGTATTGTGCTGTCCTTATCTGATGAGAGGTCATCATATGAAAATTTAAAAAGCTCTTTGGCCTGAAATGGTGGTAAACATAATGTATGTAATCATGGACACTTAAAGGAGAAGTCCAGTCAACAAGGAAAAATCAGTGGATCATTGGCTATACCTAAAACTAATACGCCCATGGTAATTTAATGAATTTAGCGTTAATCAATCGGAAAATAAAAGCATAAATTGTTGTCTCGATCACTGTGTATGGGGGGCGGCCATTATTGCCCAAATATTCGCAATAATTGCCGCCTGACATCACATCCTGTGACGTAATATTGCGGTAAGGCACTGCGCTTCACAAGCTAATTCAATAGGAGCTGTTGTACACAGCTGCGATCAACAACAATTATTTTGGATTTGGAAATTCGCGTGGAAATTCGCGAGAGCTATTGTTAAAGCAACAATGTCCATGTGCATGGCCAGTTGAATGTTCCAATACATCGGGTAAAAGTGAAAAAAAACATTTTTTCACCTTTCCAATTCATGATCAACAACCAGCTCTTTGTTGGATTGCCTACTTGAAGAGAGGTTTTGCCATCAAACTTCTGACCAGAGGAAAAAAATCACATAATCGGTAGCAACATTTCCAAAGAACAATGTCTTCACGATGACATGAGAGCAAGGATTTTCGGTAAGTTTTTCTTTTATTTATAATATATATGTGTATATATATATATAGATATATATATATTATATATATAGATATATGTATATGTAGATATATATATATATCTACTCTCTATACTATCTATATCTATGGTATATGTATGTCTGTATGTATGTGTATATCTCTATATCTATGTCTATGTGTGTGTGTATGTATATATGTGTCTATATCTCTCTCTCTCTATCTCCTCTCTCTCTCTATATCTCTCTCTCTCTCTCTCTCTCTATCTATCTCTCTGTGTGTGTGTGTCTCTCTATCTCTCTCTCTATCTCTGTGTGTGTCTCTCTATCTCTCTCTGTGTGTGTGTCTCTTCTCTGTATATGTGTCTCTCTATCTCTCTCTCTCTCTCTCTCTCTATATCTCTCTCTCTCTCTGTCTCTGTGTGTCTCTCTCTCTCCCTCCCCCCTTAACCCCCCCCCTTCTCTTAATATTTTTTTTTCCTTCCAATTCAATTCCCTTTCTTTTCTCGCGCCCCCTCCTGCCCCCTGTCCTCTCCCGGCACTTTACAATTAATGGTACTGATTACGTAAATATCTCAACTTTGCATTAGTAACCAATCCACTTCATTGAAGAACAGGGTTCAAAACACTGAGTACACTTCTCTAAAGGTGATACAGTTGTGCACACCATGTGATGTTTTTGACACTATAGGAAATGAAAATGTAAAAAAAAAAATAGTTAATCAAAGTAATTTGTTTCTCCTAAAAGGTTCCAAAAGACTGTTTCTGAAAACCTTCAAACTGCAAAATTAGTCTAACTTCCTTGTTAAGTTGTAGACAAAATAATCTAAAATCCTCATATTTTCCTTTAACTTTGAGGAAATTTAAATCCCTATTCTCCAAATTTGTTCCTGCTTGCTTGGGGCAGGTGACCTAAAACACACGCATACACTCCATTTTCCATTTGAAAGCCATCATCTGAGACTGTCCTTACAAACCAACGTCCATATGAACCCCATGACACCCAGGTGCACACACAGACACATTGAAATTGAACAGCTTGGCTGACTGACATAATTTAGATGAATTTTAAACATAAAAATACCTCTGCATTGTTGGGGAGTACATCAAGGACTGGATCTGTTTCATTTGGGATGTTTGCTGCCATCTAGTCCTGGGCATTTCAGCTTCCACCTGAAATAGATAATGAATACAAGACAACGTAATACTGAACTTGACTTAATCGTGGAGATATTCTTAAGTGATAGCTTTGTTGACTTGTCAGGATCTTGTGTTATTAAAGCTTTCAAGAAGATAATTTGTATACACTTTTATTTGGTCTTTGCTTGATACCGTTTCATAATCTGACACACACACACACATACACACAGTAACTTATGTTGTTTGGGAAAATGATTTAAGGGACAGTATCTGTTCATTTTCTTAAAAAACTATTTATTAAATTAGTCCATTTATTCATTATTTTAAAATGCCAACTGTGCTGTTACTGTTCAAACCCGCTGAATTAGGTAGTCTCGGAATGTAGAAACACTCACAGGAGAACAGTTGTGTGTTTTTGTTTTTCTGTTTAACCCACTAACTGAACAATAAAGTGCTGACTTTGCTCTTTCACTTTTTAACAAATGTGAAACATCTCTACTTCCATGTCTAGCCGGTTAAAAATTAAACTGAGTTGACCGAATCTGCTTTTCCTGCATCCATCTGTTCTCAGCTTTCCTTAAAAGTTGAGAGGTATGCCCCCTGACCAAAGAACCAGTTTCCCTCTGGAGTTATTCACTGCAACCAGTTGCCCCTTTGCCATAACCAGACAAAAACAGATGTTTGGCAGAGTTTTGCATGGAAAGTTTAAATTGGGTCCTTCATAATGTGTTTCCTGGGTAGACTGAGTTATGCCGAGCTTAGAGGCTAGCTTCCTTGTAACCGTGCTATGCTGATGTGTTTTGCAATTATAACAAACTTTATTTCCATAAGGCTTTTATACCCCAATGGAACATTGATTTTTGTGTTGCCCGGACCGCTCATTACAACCAAATAGCCCTTTAAATGTCTTTTTAAATTAACGTGGAATGTCCGCTAGCATTAGCACTATCAGCTCCCCGGGTAACATTAGTGCTACCAACTTACTAGATGTAACTACAGTTCATTTTAAACATAATGCTTGTTTTTGTTTCGCTCCACCATCGTTCGATAGTGCTACGAGTGTTAGTACATCATTAATAGGGAAGATTAATCACAATTTAATGTTGTTTTTGTGTAACTTTAGGATTGAGCCAACAAGCTAATTACTGATCTCTACAGCGCCCTATATCTTCCTGGAGAAATAATGAAATCAAGTGTCCTTATTTAATAGATTTATACTGAGCAAAGCATTCTTTAAAATGTTTTAACCTCATTCAATATTCTTTAAGATTAACTTTGGTTCTCTTAGATCTGTAGTGAACCAGGATTCGCTGAATCATTCTGATGATGGTTTTCAACTATTTTATTTGTACTATTTTTGTGTGTGCCTCGGTTTCTTTTTATCTTAATTTTGCTTAGTAGTTTAGTTAAGTTTCACGAGCCTAGTAGAGAAGATTTGTTGATTGAAATACAGTGTTAATTCAGACAAACAACATTCTGTAGTGTTGTTCTCTGGATATTCATTTATTTCTTTTAATAAATTGTCTAACTTGAAGAGAAGTTGTCACTCATTTATTCTACACATATGCAGAGTTTGCTGTTAAGAGATTGCCAGTGATCAAATCACCCATCCAACTATTGTCCTAATATCAGCTGTTTGGGCTGATATTCACCAGACAATACTGGAACAGACCGAGAGTTATTTAATAAACATTAAATAATTTAAAACCATGCGTAATGGCACGTGTATAACTTTACATTTTAATTTTATATTACAAAGATATGCTGATTTCTATGCTAACAGCTATGCTGCTTGAAAGGGATGATAAATACATTATTTGACATGCAGATTTCCTTAAAGCATTTGTTCAAGTTCTATTCATGACTGTGTTATGGATTTTTCCAAATCCATGTTAAGAACTATTATAAACCACGTGCTAAGTAATATTTATGTATGTATGGAGGTTATCTATAATGTTACAGCTGTAGGCTCTTTGTTTTGGTTGCTCTGCTGCTCTGTGGATGATGTCACTCCCTGCTCCCTCTGCTGAACTAGCAATTAGTCTTTACACCTGTGGCAGCTATAATTACTGAGAGCTGCTGCACCTGGTAGGAACTCTATATAGTCCCGGCTCTCCCAGTGTGTAAGCGCCGTATTCTCGAAAGCCATGTGTGTTAGTAGACCTTCCAGCATTCCTCGACTGCCTTCCCATGTGTGACTCAGATTGCTGTTTGGATTCCTGACTGTTCACAGTGCCCCTGTCGGACTCTCTTGTTTAGGTTTCCGATTGTGGACATTGAACCTTGCAAGTATTCTGACAGAGCCTCTCTGCCTATCACCTTGTTATCTCTGCCTGTGGGTGCATGTTTGTGGATCAAGACCTTGGACTGTTTCTGGACAAAGTCCCTGGGATTTCCCTCAGGTACCTCCGCCTGCCTCTGCTCTTCTGTGTATGATCCTGGACTGTTTCCTGGATAACCCTCAAGTTGCTGTCACTTGCTCATTTCTTCGCCTGCCAAGCTCCATCCAGTAAGCCGTTCAGAATCAGAATCAGAAATACTTTAATAATCCCAGAGGGAAATTGTTGTCACCATAACATAAACAAACAAACATCACAAACATTTCAGAGGGAGACAATTTACTGAGGCCTTGCTGCCAAGGAACCGCCTTACAAGGTGCCCACATGGTGCTGCCATTACTCTGTGAAAAGATAGAGGCCACAAAAAAAGGAAGGTGGGAGGGAAAAAAACATAACTCATACTTTGTCCTATAACAGGATACAGTTTGAGATATCAACAACTTCTTGCACAAAAGCACAAATAAGACAAGACACATATAGCAGAAAGTAAACATTTGAGACTAGTCGCATGTAAGTTCATCAGTTTATATGAGCATCAGTTATGTGTATCTCTTTGGGTAAAAGTGTTTATATTTCCATGAACACTCACCAGAGGCCATTGTCCAGTATGTTGATGCTCCATTTGGAGCCGGCAAAAGACTTAAAGCTGACAGGAAAGTCAGTGCAGCTTGTCTCATAACAAATAACATATTGGTGTGCCCTCCCTATCTCTACTCCTGGAATGTTATGGCGAGAGAGCTCAGAACTGTACTCTGCTACCCCCTCACCCGCTGACACCTGCGGATGCTTACTGAACTGTTGGCCAGCTGATAACATCAAGTGTTTTGTGCCACTGTTCGGCATAGGAGCAACGTAGGGTAACAAACTTGGTACCAAACGAAAGAGTAAATCGAGACGATCGAAACAAGCCCACTTGAGCCCATGTAGCTCTTTCCTTTGTCTCCCAGCAGCTGTTTTTTTCACCTTAATGAGGCCTTAATCGGAGCCGCCTAGAAAGCAGTGTTTTGTGCCACCGTTCGGCATAGGAGCAACGTAGCCTCACAAACTTGGTACCAAACGAAAGAGTAAATGGAGACGATTGAAACAAGCCCACTCGTTTTTGACCTTAATGAGGCCTTAATGAGGGCCTCCTATAAAGAAGTGTGTTTTTTGCCACTGTTTGGCATAGGAGCGGCACAGGCTCACAAACTTGGTACAAAACCAAAGTTTAAATTAAGAGGATCAAAACAAGCCCACTTTAGAATGCGTAGCCCCCTCCTATGTCCTGCAGTATCTGTTTTTTGACCTTACTGTGGAAAAAATTAGGCGTACAGAAGGAGGGATGGTGTACAGGCCTGTTTTCCATTGGTTAATGGCTTATTTGCCCACCCAGCATAGTGCCAAAGTGTGTGAAACTGCACTACACGACCACAACTACGGACTGTAGCTTATGTAATTATGCGTGTTTAGGAGGGGCCAAGGTGTACGGAAGGAGGGAGGCTGTACGGGCCACATGGAAGTATAAAATGGCTATCTGCCCCCTATATATAGGGGCTAAGGGGTGTAGCAGAGTGGATAACAACATTGCTTTCACCTAGAGGAGCAGGGTTCAAAACCCACCTGAGTCATCACATTCTCATTTACAACATTAAAGTAAATAAACATCTGGGACTTCAAAATATTTTTCTAATTTTTTAATAGGACTCTGGAAGAGAAATTTGGAAACAGATTTAATAATAATTTGAACATTATCTTTTAAAACGTGGCATTTTTTTGGGTCCTAAATGTACATATCGCGGTAGCTGACGTACATATAAAGTGTACATATCGCGGTAGGTGACGTACATATAAGGTGTACATATCGCGGTAGCTGACGTACATATAAAGTGTACAAATCGCGGTAGGTGACATACATACAAAATGTACATATCGCAGTAGGTGACGTACATATAAAGTGTACATAAGAATTATTCAATTATTAAGTGTTATAAGAATTATTATTCTGAAGTCACTATGGCCTCACACCACTCGGACAGAGGAGGCCTGGAGACCTGATGTCTGTGTATAAGATCCACTGTTTTCTGATTGCAAGGCCAAATGCTGCAGCTGCTGAGGGATACTGATTGTTTACGATAGATTGTCTTTGTTTTGTCTCATGGGAAGGCCACGGTGCAGTATTAGGGGAAGCCCGAAAAGTGACACAGACAGAGACAGGGCAGACGCAGACTGCAGCGGAACCGTGGGGTGCGATTACTTTCCATCTATGTGAATCTCTGCTCTGTTTCTCAATAAAAGTGCTGGAACGTTATACCACCGTCTCGTCATTTAGTAAAGATGGGAACTCAGTTACTATTGTTTAATATTCCACCCAAAACTCCCATAACAACATATCGCAGTAGCTGCCGTACATGTAAAGTGTACATATCGCGGTAGCTGGCGTACATATAAAGTGTACATATCGCGGTAGCTGACGTACATATAAAGTGTACATATCGCAGTAGGTGATGTACATATAAAGTGTACATATCACGGTAGCTGACGTACATATAAAGTGTACATATCACGGTAGCTGACATACATACAAAATGTACATATCGCGGTAGGTGACGTACATATAAAGTGTACATATCGCGGTAGGTGACGTACATATAAAGTGTACAAATCGCGGTAGGTGACATACATACAAAATGTACATATCGCAGTAGCTGCCGTACATGTAAAGTGTACATATCGCGGTAGCTGGCGTACATATAAAGTGTACATATCGCGGTAGCTGACGTACATATAAAGTGTACATATCGCGGTAGGTGACGTACATATAAAGTGTACATATCGCAGTAGGTGATGTACATATAAAGTGTACATATCACGGTAGCTGACGTACATAGAAAGTGTACATATCACGGTAGCTGACGTACATACAAAATGTACATATCGCGGTAGGTGACGTACATATAAAGTGTACATATCGCGGTAGCTGCCGTACATGTATAGTGTACATATCGCGGTAGCTGGCGTACATGTATAGTGTACATATCGCGGTAGCTGGCGTACATATAAAGTGTACATATCGCGGTAGGTGACGTACATATAAAGTGTACATATCGCAGTAGCTGCCGTACATGTATAGTGTACATATCGCGGTAGCTGGCGTACATATAAAGTGTACATATCGCAGTAGCTGCTGTACATATAAAAAGTACATATCGCGGTAGGTGACGTACATATAAAGTGTACATATCGCAGTAGGTGACGTACATATAAAGTGTACATATCACGGTAGCTGACGTACATATAAAGTGTACATATCACGGTAGCTGACGTACATATAAAGTGTACATATCGCGGTAGCTGACGTACATATAAAGTGTACATATCGCGGTAGCTGATGTACATATAAAGTGTACATATTGCGGTAGCTGACATACATATAAAGTGTACATGTCGCGGTAGCTGACGTTAATATAAAGTGTACATATCGCGGTAGCTGGCGTACATATAAAGTGTACATATTGCGGTAGCTGACATACATATAAAGTGTACATATCGCGGTAGGTGACGTACATATAAAGTGTACATATCGCAGTAGGTGATGTACATATAAAGTGTACATATTGCGGTAGCTGACATACATATAAAGTGTACATATCGCGGTAGGTGACGTACATATAAAGTGTACATATCGCAGTAGGTGATGTACATATAAAGTGTACATATCACGGTAGCTGACGTACATACAAAAAGTACATATCGCGGTAGGTGACGTACATATAAAGTGTACATATCGCGGTAGCTGACGTACATATAAAGTGTACATATCGCGGTAGCTGATGTACATATAAAGTGTACATATTGCGGTAGCTGACGTACATATAAAGTGTACATATCGCGGTAGCTGATGTACATATAAAGTGTACATATTGCGGTAGCTGACATACATATAAAGTGTACATGTCGCGGTAGCTGACGTACATATAAAGTGTACATATCGCGGTAGCTGGCGTACATATAAAGTGTACATATCGCGGTAGCTGACGTACATATATAGTGTACATATCGCAGTAGGTGATGTACATATAAAGTGTACATATCACGGTAGCTGACGTACATACAAAATGTACATATCGCGGTAGGTGACGTACATATAAAGTCTACATATCGCAGTAGCTGCCGTACATGTATAGTGTACATATCGCGGTAGCTGTCGTACATATAAAGTGTACATATCGCGGTAGCTGACGTACATATAAAGTGTACATATCGCAGTAGCTGCCGTACATGTATAGTGTACATATCGCGGTAGCTGGCGTACATATAAAGTGTACATATCGCAGTAGCTGCCGTACATATAAAAAGTACATATCGCGGTAGGTGACGTACTAATAAAGTGTACATATCACGGTAGCTGACGTACATATAAAGTGTACATATCGCGGTAGGTGACGTACATATAAAGTGTACATATCGCGGTTGCTGACATACATATAAAGTGTACATGTCACGGTAGCTGACGTACATATAAAGTGTACATATCGCGGTAGGTGACGTACTAATAAAGTGTACATATCACGGTAGCTGACGTACATATAAAGTGTACATATCGCGGTAGCTGATGTACATATAAAGTGTACATATCGCGGTAGCTGACATACATATAAAGTGTACATGTCACGGTAGCTGACGTACATATAAAGTGTACATATCGCGGTAGGTGACGTACATATAAAGTGTACATATCACGGTAGCTGACGTACATATAACGTGTACATATCACGGTAGCTGGCGTACATATAAAGTGTACATATCACGGTAGCTGACGTACATATAAAGTGTACATATCGCGATAGCTGATGTACTTATAAAGTGTACATATTGCGGTAGCTGACATACATATAAAGTGTACATGTCGCGGTAGCTGACGTACATATAAAGTGTACATATCGCGGTAGGTGACGTACATATAAAGTGTACATATCGCAGTAGCTGATGTACATATAAAGTGTACATATTGCGGTAGCTGACATACATACAAAATGTACATATCGCGGTAGGTGACGTACATATAAAGTCTACATATCGCAGTAGCTGCCGTACATGTATAGTGTACATATCGCGGTAGCTGTCGTACATATAAAGTGTACATATCGCGGTAGCTGACGTACATATAAAGTGTACATATCGCAGTAGCTGCCGTACATGTATAGTGTACATATCGCGGTAGCTGGCGTACATATAAAGTGTACATATCGCAGTAGCTGCCGTACATATAAAAAGTACATATCGCGGTAGGTGACGTACTAATAAAGTGTACATATCACGGTAGCTGACGTACATATAAAGTGTACATATCGCGGTAGGTGACGTACATATAAAGTGTACATATCGCGGTTGCTGACATACATATAAAGTGTACATGTCACGGTAGCTGACGTACATATAAAGTGTACATATCGCGGTAGGTGACGTACTAATAAAGTGTACATATCACGGTAGCTGACGTACATATAAAGTGTACATATCGCGGTAGCTGATGTACATATAAAGTGTACATATCGCGGTAGCTGACATACATATAAAGTGTACATATCGCGGTAGCTGACGTACATATAAAGTGTACATATCGCGGTAGGTGACGTACATATAAAGTGTACATATCACGGTAGCTGACGTACATATAACGTGTACATATCACGGTAGCTGGCGTACATATAAAGTGTACATATCACGGTAGCTGACGTACATATAAAGTGTACATATCGCGATAGCTGATGTACTTATAAAGTGTACATATTGCGGTAGCTGACATACATATAAAGTGTACATGTCGCGGTAGCTGACGTACATATAAAGTGTACATATCGCGGTAGGTGACGTACATATAAAGTGTACATATCGCAGTAGCTGATGTACATATAAAGTGTACATATTGCGGTAGCTGACATACATATAAAGTGTACATGTCGCGGTAGCTGACGTACATATAAAGTGTACATATCGCGGTAGGTGACGTACATATAAAGTGTACATATCGCGGTAGCTGACGTACAAATAAAGTGTACATATCGCGGTAGGTGACGTACATATAAAGTATAGACAAATGCCGGACGGAGGCAATGAAACGTACAGGTAATGAAACGTATGGGCCCTGTACGGCCGGTCCACGTTTCGGCCACCTGGCCCCTGCCAAAAACGCGCAGGTTTGGATCTGGTCCGCATTGCCGGCAGTAAGTCGGACTCCACCAAGGTTGCCATTTGTCACTGATTCTGTTCATAACTTTTATGGACAGAATTTCTAGGCGCAGCCAAGGTGTTGAGGGGATCCGTTTTGGTGGCCTTAGGATTGCGTCTCTGCTATTTGCAGATGACGTGGTCCTATTGGCTTCATCAGGGCGTGATCTACAGCTCTTACTGGAGCGGTTCGCAGCTGAGTGCCAAGCGGCCGGGATGAAAATCAGCGCCTCCAAATCCGAGTCCATGGTCTTTAACCGAAAAAGGGTAGAGTTCCTCCGCCGGGTTGGGGAGGATGTACTGCCCCTAGCGGAGGAGTTCAAGTATCTTGGGGTCTTGTTCACGAATGAGCAGGGCAGTCAAAAGTAACCGGTCAATGGCGGCAAATCACCATCTATAGCAGCTCTTGCCGGCTTAAACTTATTAATGTGCAAGTGAAATAGTGGGAACATTGGTATTTTGAGATCACTGCTATGTGTAGCAACTTATCCCGGTGGAAGAAAGTTGCCCCCTGACAGTTCATACAAAACTTCTTAAGGAGACATCCTACAGATCATGGCCCACAGACTATTTGGATTGTTTGTCTTTGAGTTATTGTCACTGATTCATAGTGGGCAATCTATTCCACCAATAGAGTAAATAAGTATACTTAAGGGAGGGATTCTTGGGTTACTGAACATTTCTCAGGGCAGACGTTTATATTGTGGTGTCTAACATGAGGGGTCAGCATATGTTTTTCCAGATAGTGTACAAGTGAAGGGATGGAAGAAAAAGGCACTTAGAATGAAGTATTTGTAGTATTTTGAAAATACAAAAATACAGTTTTTTATTTTGATACATTTTGGCTGCTGTATTTTGTAGTTTATTTTGATACATTTTTAAGGTGGGTATTTTGTATTTTATTTGGAAATACATTTTGATATATTTGTGCCCATTCCTGCCTGCCTGTCTGCACTTCCATCCATTCCAAGTAACATATCTTGACATTGCGCTTGTAGTGTAAGGCAACAGTTCAATACTTTGAGCATGCAGTGTTGGTCCTGTATCGTTCTACTTCTGAAACCTAATTTATCCTGCCGAAGCTTGGAAGAAAAGTAACAAAACAAAGGTGCTTGTTAGCGTCTTCTGCCAGCTGGGGTTGGACTTCTGGGTTTGGATTTTTGGAATCACAGAAGTCAGGTTTGTCGAAGTTGCAGCTGGACTGAAACATTGACAAGAGCTTGAAAGTCTGTTATGGGAATATTATTCTGAAGTCACTATGGCCTTACATCACTCGCACATTTGAGCACAGGCCCGCTGATTGCAAGGCCAAATGCTGCGTAGCTACTGTGCGGGATGATGAATGTCTAGGATAGACTGTCTTTGTTTTGTCTCATGCAAGGTCACTATGGAGTATTTGGGAGAGCCAAAAGTGAGGAGGGGCAGAGACAGGCAGACGCAGACTGCAGCGGGACCGTGGGGTGCGATTACTTTCCATCCATGTGATCTCTGCTCTGTTTGCTGGAACTTCATCCCTCCGCCGTTTCCTTATTCAATAACTCTAAGGAGTCAGTTATTGTTTAGCATTCAGACCACAGAGTCACATACTGGAGTGAAAGGTTTATTTAACAAAATAACAAAGCGGGTTGGTGAAGACAAGGACCAGGAACTAAAACAAGAGGCAGACCAGACACAGTGAAGCATAACAGAGGATTGGACTAGGTGAGAGGAAACAAATGGAAAGGCAGGTGAGAGGGATTAGCACAGGTGAATGTAATATGGTAATGAGCTTAAAGAGAGGGAGAGCAATGAAATGGCAGGAGACAAAGCAGAAAACAGAACCTATAAATGATCTAAACATTACAAAGAATACCCAGACTATGACAAGATTAATTCACTAACTGAACAGAAGACAGAGAGGAAAGAAGATCTAACAGAAACAAGAATAAACTAACTAAATCCATAAAGAGCAGAATACTAAAAAATGAAAGGAGCAAGAAACAAAGAACAGAATCCACAGATTATAAACGATACTAAAAGGGTTTAAAAAATCGACAAACTGCACAATCCCCTGGAATTGTGACAGCAGTGTGTCTGGTTCTCCAGGGGGTACAGCTTTACTTCATTTCAGGAAACCGTAGTTAGTCAACTGGAAAAATACAAGGAGGTCTTTGTCTCCTTAGGACCATCTCCGTTAGATTTTCTGCCACTGGGATCTCAATTACTCTGAGTTGGAAATCAGCTGGTTAGATACAGTTGGATTTCAAAGTTGCAGTGAGCTTTCTACTTCGAAGGAATGAAACGGGTGAAAGGGGGCTTGCCGACAAGTTTCTCACAACCCTGTTAATTGGGCTCTCAGAGTAACACACAATGTACTTCACAGAGTAAGAGCAATGCAGTTAAGTCCGCACTCTCTTTTTGTACTCCATGGTGGTAGCTAAGACTGTTGGGCGATATAGGCACAGTCTTGGGTACCGGCTGCAATTCCTGCTGGGACATGTAGTCCCAAAAATTTCCTTGTGCATACATCCAATACTGCTCAGTTTTTTTTAGCTTCATCATGTTTTGTTTGTGTTAATGTCCGAAGTACAGTGAATATTCAGCAGGAGTAATTGTTGGTGCAGACCAGTTCCATGTGCTTCACAAGGAACTCATTGTAGAGAGAGGGAAGCAAGCAGTGTGTGTGTTTGTGTAAAACCTGAATGAATGTGTTTGTCATAAATGCTTGCAAATTAGATATCTTAAGATCAGAACCCCAGAGGGTCTTGTTGAGTGGTCCTTTTAGTATCTCTCATGGAGCCAGAGGTTCTTGTACACACATGCATGCGCACACACACAGACACCCACACACAAATAACACTTGCACTGTGAGCTGCCGATTAGCTATTGAGGCATACAGTTCTTTGATATAGGAGTTAGGTATGAAAACGTCCTCTCTCACATAATGCACTCTAAGAAAACATAATATCATGGTATTGATAATAGCACACAAGTGATGATTTGATCAGAAATGTCCCTGTCATTCCCTCCCACACTGCAAAAACTGATCTAGAAATAAGTAAAATGTCCTTAAAGTTAGTGTATTTGCCCTTGATTTGAGCAGGTAAATAATATTATCTGCCAATGGAATGAGTATTTTGACCCCTAAAATAAGATAATTAGACATCCTGCACTTGAAATAAGACGATGGAGATGAGTTGTTCCTATTTTAAGTGCAAAAATCTTGTTCCATTGGCAAATCATCTTATTTACCTGCTCAGATCAAGGACAAATACACACATTTTAAGAACATTTTACTTATTTTAAGTTCCGTTTTTGCAGTGCACATGGCAGAAATGTGTTTGCCCTGCAGGCATGTGCACTGAAGACTGACCAATGACCATTCATCGTCGGATTCACACTGATGTAAACACAAGCCCAAGCTATTAAACCTCCAGTGTCAGAACAAACACAGTTTCCAGCACTTAGTGTGGGACAATATAATGGAGCAGAGACAAGACCAGGCCACATCCAATCCTCGGTTTTTGTTTAGTTAACTAAAACAAAGAGTAAATACATTTTTATTCATCTGTTTATGAGTGAACTTTTATGCATCCCAATTCTGAGTTGTTCGAGATATGAGGAAATGTGAAAGTGAATTTTTTTTTTTTACAACAAAAATTTTATTTTGTGTTGATACTCATTTGAATCATGCACTCGTCTAGGTTACTTTTCTTCAAATTAAATAGTTTAAGTCGAAGTGGATAAAAATAAGGAAAATTCCAAATACCAGTTAGTTTTAAACAATAATCTTCAGCTGTCTGCTAAAAAGGAAGACTTTTTTTCAGCATAACAGTGATGCTGAAAAAAAGCATACAAGCACACCTTCAGTCAAAAAGACAATGACTTTATGTGACAAAATTGAATGAATGAAGGAATAGCCATGCCAAAGTCTCTGGAGTCACCTGAAGAAGGCTCTGGAAAGGAGATGCCCTCACTGTATGGTAGATTTGAGGAACTTTTGCAAGGAAGGGTCAGCAAGTATTTTGACATGGCAAATCAAAATTTTGGATGATCACAGACACGTTACCAAAAAAGACTGTAATATTCTGGTTTCTGTTATGGTTTTATTTTTGAGTCATTTTACTCTCCTGCTTTAGGTTCTCTGCTTGCTTTGAGTTTTTGTCCTGTCTGGGTTTTTATTTACTGTTAGTTTATCTGGTTTTGTCATCTGTTTTAGTCTAAGCTTTATTTTCTGTTTTAGGTTTTTTCTTTAGAGTGATTCTGTTTCTTAGTAAGTTTGGTGTAGTTTCTGTTCACTTGTCCTGTCTGCTTTTTAGGTTTGGTTTGAATTCATTTCTTGTTTTGATCAAACAGTCGAGACCAGACATCAGTGCCAGGTCTTTATGTTGAGTGTAGGTGAGTTCTCCTCTTGCAAGTTGTTATGTTTTGCTTTTGGATTTTGAACCACCTTGTCTCCAGAAATCTGTGCCATCCCGTTCTGTCTGTTTCAACCTGGTCTGCCCCGAGAATCTGTCCGCTTCTGTGCCGTCTTTTGGATTGACGGTCCTTTGTTTTTTTTCCCTGTTTTGCTTGGTCCTTTTTGTTTTTTTTCCCTGTTTTGCTTTTTGCTAATAAAAGAACCTGATGTGAACCTCTGCTGGTCTGGCTTAATTCTGGGTCCCCTGCCTCTGATTCATTACAAAGACTGCTGAAATAAATTCAAACTTTGCATTTCTGAGGCAGTAGTTTAAAGGGTTTGCACACTTTCCATTTATTTCTTTTTTACTTTATAACAGATTTTTTGTTTTTTATTTAAAATGTACTGAATATGTTTCCATTATATATGGAAAGAAGTTTTGAATTTATTTATCGTGGTCTCACACTATAGATCACTCAGAATTAAAACTTTAACATGGTTGTGTGCACTGTACTTTAATGATCTCACTATAAAATATAATCTGATCCATTTCTTCAATGACTTTCAAAGGGGAAGGGAAATCCATGTATGCTTACATTGCTGTAGAAGTATTTATAGACCTTAAGTGATCACACATAATTTAGAGCAACCCCTGGACAACTTCTCTGCTCTTCACCTCTTGGCCCCCTCTTTATTTCCCCTCCTTCCCTGTTTTCAGTGCACTCTCCCCTCTCTCCTCACCATCTCTCTGTTTTCTCCATCTGTCGCTTTTGCACTAACCTGTTCTGCTTCCTGCCCTCCCTGTCTGTAGCCTCTATTTCTGACCCTCTCTAGCTCCTTCTGTCTGGCACTCCAGACAGTAACACGCTTGTGCTTTTATTAATTCATACTAAAGTTGGCTCAAGTCTGCAGGCAGGATTTTATACAGCTCAACTTTGTTCTTAAAGTAGCACCAGTGTCATAAACCATTATGAGTGACCTATCGACTCCCCAACCTACCTATCTTTTAAATGTTGTTTTAGCTAGTTATAAATAATGACACTTTATTGTTGAGTTAATATTAATAATGATTAAAGGCCTATACAGGGATTGTCTGGAGTGCAGGATTTTCAGGGAAACAGTGTATAATAGCATACAAGGTCATGGAGCAACTGTTTTGATATGTTTGTCTTGTTTCTCTGTTCTTCCCATCCATGTTGAGCTACTGAAAGAGAATGATCTGTGGAGGAAACAGCACAAAAGTCTTTTCCTGCAGACAGACACTGTTTCAGAAGTTTATGTCCCCAGGTTGTGTCTGTGATGAATACCTACAGCCAGCTACTCTCCTAACTATCTATACACACATGCACACGCACTTACAGATATGTGCAGTATGTATAAAAAAACCAGCCTTTTACATATTGCTCCTGCTCATACATGTCCTTGTAAAATGTTTTATGGTATATATTGTTTGCTGTTTTGCTTGTCTACCTGTTTCTTACACAACGTGTA
Organism: Fundulus heteroclitus; assembly: GCF_011125445.2. Lineage (NCBI taxonomy): Eukaryota > Metazoa > Chordata > Actinopteri > Cyprinodontiformes > Fundulidae > Fundulus > Fundulus heteroclitus. The sequence goes on from NW_023396805.1 coordinate 19,891, forward strand.
CTTCCTTGTTTGTACTTGCCAAATAAAGTTGATTTTGGTTGTGTTTCTGGTTAAAACCCTATTGAGATATAGAGCTCTTTGCATGGGGACCTGCAGAAAGTCTGCAGCACACATCAGAAATGTTACAAGTCAAACAATTAAACCATTCCAACAATCATAAAAGATATTTTCAGAGCATTGGCACCGTTCAATAGATTAAATTCAATTCAATTCAATTCAATTTTATTTATATAGCGCCAAATCATGAAACATGTCATCTCAAGGCACTTTACAAAATCAAGTTCAATCATATTATACAGATTGGGTCAGATTATACAGATTGGTCAAAAAATGTCCTATATAAGGAAACCAGTAGATTGCATCAAAGTCCCGACAAGCAGCATTCACTCCTGGGGAACCGTAGAGCCACAGGGAGAGTCGTCTGCATTGTACATGGCTTTGCTGCAATCCCTCATACTGAGCAAGCATGAAGCGACAGTGGGAAGAAAAACTCCCCGTTAACGGGAAGGAAAATCTCCGGCTGAACCGGGCTCAGTATGAACGGTCATCTGCCTCGACCGACTGGGGTTACGGAAGACAGAGCAGAGACACAACAAGAGAGACAAAAAAACACAGAAGCACACATTGATCTAGTAATCTGTTCTACATTAGATGGTAGTAGCGGGTGATCTGTCTTCTCTGGATGATGTCACAGTTAACAGAACGCCAGACCAGGTGTACCTACTATGAAGAAAAAGAGAGAGAGCAAAAAGTTAAAAGCTGAAATGACGACAGTCATTTCAATGTAATACAATGCAAAACTGGAGAACAGTAGACTGAAGAACAGTAGAAATCAGTAGAGTGAGAAAATTAGACCCTGATGTCCTCCAGCAGCCTAGGCCTATCACAGCACAACTATAGAGATAGCTCAGGGTATGAGCCACTGTAACTATAAGCTTTGTCAAAAAGGAAAGTTTTAACACTAGTCTTAAAAATAGATAGGGTGTCTGCCTCACGGACCAAAACTGGGAGTTGGTTCCACAGGAGAGGAGCCTGATAGCTAAAGGATCTGCCTCCCATTCTACTTTTAGAGACTCTAGGAACCACCAGCAGACCTGCAGTCTGAGAGCGAAGTGCTCTGTTAGGAACATACGGGGTAATCAGAGCTCTGATATATGATGGAGCTTGATTATTAAGGGCTTTATACGTTAGAAGGAGAATTTTAAATTCTATTCTTGATTTAACAGGAAGCCAATGAAGGGAAGCTAAAATTGGAGAAATATGATCCCTCTTGTTGATTTTCATCAGAACTCTTGCTGCAGCATTTTGGATCAGCTGAAGACTTTGAACTGCATTTTGTGGACTTCCTGATAGTAAAGAATTACAATAGTCCAGCCTTGAAGTAACAAATGCATGGACTAGTTTTTCAGCATCACTCCTGGACAGAATGTTTCTAATTTTGGCGATATTCCGGAGGTGAAAAAAGGAAACTCTGGAAATCTGTTTAATATGGGATTTAAATGACATGTCTTGGTCGAAAACAACACCAAGATTTTTAACTTTATTACCAGAGGCCAAGTTAATGCCATCCAGATTAAGTGATTGATTAAGAACTTTATTTTTTGAAGACTCTGGCCCAAAGATTACAACTTCTGTCTTGTCAGAATTTAAATGCAGGAAATTTAAAGTCATCCAGCTTTTTATGTCATCAAGACATGACTGCAGTCGAAGTAACTGATTGGATTCATCAGGATTTATGGATAAATATAGCTGAGTGTCATCAGCATAACAGTGGAAATTAATCCCATGCTGTCTGATAATTTTGCCTATCGGAAGCATATATATAGTAAATAGAATTGGTCCAAGGACTGAACCCTGTGGTACTCCACAAGTGACCCTAGAGTTTGAGGAAGATTTATTAATAACATGAACAAACTGGAATCTGTCCGACAGATAAGATTTAAACCAGCCTAATGCTTTTCCCTTAATCCCTACAGTATGCTCAAGTCTTTGTAGGAGAATATTGTGATCAACTGTATCAAATGCAGCACTGAGATCTAACAGGACAAGTATAGACACAAGTCCATTATCTGAGGCCATGAGAATATCATTGGTGACCTTCACCAGAGCTGTTTCAGTGCTATGATGAGCTCTGAAGCCTGACTGAAACTCCTCAAGTAGGTCATTACTTTGTAAATGTTCACATAGTTGATTAGCAACTACTTTCTCAAGAATTTTAGATAAGAAAAGAAGATTAGATATAGGTCTGTAATTTACTAACTCATCTTGATCAAGAGATGGTTTCTTAAGTAAAGGTTTAATAACAGCTACTTTAAAAGCCTGTGGTACATATCCATTTACCAAGGATAGATTAATCATGTCTAAAATAGGACCACTGATCAGAGGGAATACCTTCTTAAACAACTTGGTTGGGATTGGGTCTGACATACAGGTAGAAGGTTTAGATGAAGCTAAAATTTTAGATAGCTCAGAAAGCTCTACTGCTTTTAAACAGTTCAGACACTGCGCAGGTTCTAAGGATTCCTCCAAAGCTGCCTCACTTACTGAGGACGAGGTAATCATGTTTGGGAGGATGCCAATTATTTTATTTTTAATGGAATCAATTTTATTTATGAAGAATCCCATAAAATCATTACTGCTAAGAGCTAAAGGAATGGATGGATCAACAGCGCTGTGGCTCTGGGTAAGTTTGGCGACTGTACTGAAGAGAAATCTAGGATTATTCTTATTCTCCTCAATTAATGATTAAAATTATGCTGCTCTAACTCTGCGAAGGGTCTTGTTATACAACAATAGACTGTTCTTCCAGATTAGGTAGGATTCCTCTTGGTGTGTAGAGGGCCATTTTCTCTCCAATTTCCTAACATTGTGCTTCAAGGAACGCAGCTCTGAATTAAACCAAGGAGCCAGCTTCCTGTGAATAATCACCTTCTTTTTCAAGGGAGCTACATTGTCTAATGCAGAACGCAATGACGAAGTCATACCGTTTACAAAGACATCTATTTGTGAATTGGAAGAAACAACATTGCTGCCATCTACAGGGCATTTCTGCAATACGGAGGATATTAAAAAGGGGACAGACTCTTTAAGTTTTGATACAGCATTATCCGATAAAGATCTACTATAATGGAACCCTCTTTTGGGGGTGGAGAACTCAGTTAGATTAAGCTCAAATGTTATAAAAAAAATGATCAGATAGGACAGGGATTTGAGGAAATACTGTTAATTCTTCACAATCAATGCCATATGTCAGCACAAGGTCTAAAGTATGGAGCCAAGAGTGCGTCGGTTTATGCACATTTTGAGCAAAACCAATTGAATCTAGGATAGTTTTAAAGGCTACACTAAGGTTATCACATTCTGTGTCAACATGGATGTTAAAATCACCCACTATAATAGCCTTATCAGTATTTAACACCAAATCAGATAAGAAATCTGACAACTCATCCAAAAACTGAGTTGCTTATTCTTAAGGCAAGGCAAATTAATTTAAATAGCACTCTTCAGTAACAGTTTTGCCAAGTCTGCTTATTATAAGCGACTTTGGGCTTGTCGCTTGTAAATTTCGTGAGTTGAGGGTTGGGTTTTTTTGGGCTTATTTTTGAAAGTGAAGTCACTTATCTGGGCACTAAAATAATTGACAATAAACACGGTAGAGAACCGCTTGCACTGCCAAGCTAATGACACAGTACTGGCCGAAATATCCCTCCGCCTCTCCGTGTTCACACAGAAAAAATATACTAGACGCCTCATTACCTGCTGGAGCGCATCCTGTATCGCCCCCATATTGGCTGGGTCTTCTTTACTCTAGGCTGACATGGGAGCTGATGGGAGTGGAGGTAGAGGGAGCAATTTTGCCCATATTTCATGCAGTTTACGGCTGCCAATAACTGCTGAAAGTAGCTTATGTGGTGCAGATCCCAATTTTGGGCTGAGATTCTGAAAATGAGTTTTTACGCATTGATAATATTGCAGAAACCTAACACTTTAATTCTTATTAATTTGTTGTCTCTGTATTTGATAAAATAAGGCTGGATCATATTTCCAAATGAAGTACTGGAGTTACAGTGTCAGCACATGCAGGAAGCTTTGCAAAAACGCTTCTCTTTCAAGGATATTAAGCTCCTGCCTCAGATGAAAGCAAAGTGTAAGACATGAATCACCTGGAAATTTTAAGCTGCTTAGTGGAAAGTCCAGTCCATTTCAGTTTTCTGAGGAAGAAGAGCCGTTGTTGGGCACTCTTAACTAGGTGGGAGGTGTTTATAGTCCTGGCGAGGTCAGAGGAGATGTGGATGCCCAGGAACCTAATGCTGTCCACACACTCCACCACCTACCCCTGTATGCAAAGAGGAGCGTGTTCATTCTTCCTGGACCTCCTGTAGTCCACTATGTCCTCCTTGGTCTTGCTAGTGTTCAGGATCAGGTGTTTCCTGGAGCACCACTGTGATTGTGGACATCATCTTTGTAGTGGGTCTCATTGTTGTTGGAGATGAGACCCACCACAGTGGTGTGGTTAACAAACGTACCTATTGTGTTTGTGGGGTGGACGGCACAACAGTCATGGGTGAGGAGGATGAAGAGTGCAGGGTTGAGGACACAGCCCTGCAGCATTCCGGTGTTGAGGATCAGTGGAGCCGGTGTGCTTTTCCCTATCCTCACCACCTGGGGCCTGTTAGTGAGGAAGTAACTGGTCCAGGAGCAGAGCGATGGAGATAATCCCAGACTGTGGACCTTCAGAGATAGCATGTATGGGAGAACTGTGTTAAAGGCTGAGCAGAAGTACAAAAATATCATCCTAACATAAGTGTTAGGATGCTTCAGATAAGCCAGATCTCTCAGGCAGCCGCAGCTAGAATCAATTATTCATTAATGTGGCATACTCAGGAAGAAAAAGTTGGAGTATTCAAGTTAAACAGTGGAAAAAACAGTGTAGAAACAGATTTACATAACAATGTGAGATTGTATGCAATATGCATGATAGTATAGCAATGTCTCAGAGTAGCTAAGGCCTGTGCAAGTGTACCTTGATATTTGAGAGACTGTAAACAATCCATGATTGGATCAGTCCCTGTGCAACTGTTAGCAGGTTATAAACACTGTTGAGGCTGTTGTGAGCAGCAACCACAAAACTTCCCCACACAAGTGCCTGCAGTAAATGCATCTTTATTTTGTGTTCTTGGAATGCTGTGTTTCAAAAACAACTGACGACCCAATAGATGTTTTGTTTTTATTGTATTAATTTTAACAAAGTACATTCATAAAAAAGGCCTATTCATAGAATATCCATCCAAATATTTCCATCTAATAGGCTACTTTTACTGAAACATCACAGACAGAGGGCTTAGTTTTAAAATTGAACTGTCATTAGAGCAAATTCATAAACGATTGTTTTCAACAGCAGACAAACTGAACTAAAGAGACGCCAATGATAAACTGAACTCACGTCAACAGGAGACGTCAACTGAAATAATAGTAATAAAAAAGATAACCTGGATTTAACAGACATCAACACGTTCCATATTCCGATTTACTTTTTAGGCTAATTATACACAATTTAGACCTGTTGCTATTTTAACAACCATGTTCTCAAGCATTCTCAATGTGAACAATGAGGATGTGCCTTTGATGCGCAAAACTGTTTGATGGGGGGGGGGGGGTTGTACAGAAGAAAGAAACAGCCACAAGTCATCCTGCACTTGTAGCCTTTATCGGTATTTGTTTTTGATCAGGGTGAGAGTGGAAAACCCACATTCACACAGGTAAGTGGAGGTGAAGGAGATCAGGACTCTCATGGCTTTGGCACATGGGGAAACTCGCTCTCGACACTCAACCAGAATCACGTAATCGGCATTTCCACCAGTCTCTGTTTTAAGTCCACATTTGAGCTGAGCTCAACAAGAGCCTCCTCCTCTTGGATGCTCAGTTCATCGCGGACTGTGGGTGGAAAAGAGAAGGGGTTTCTGACCCACTGGTTTTCCACTGGCTCCTCTCCAAAATACTCTGAACTGATCACGCAGCCCGTTCAGATGCGCACTGATGACCGCTTTCACACAGTTGAGCGGCAGCGCTGTCTTATATTTCTTTGCGCCTCACCTATTGAAAACCACTGGGTTAGACTGAACGTATTTGATTATATAACTGGATACAAATTGGGCCTGTTTATAAATACCTTGAGATGACATTGATTGTGGATTGGTAAGTTAATAATTCGATACATTATAAATGAATGAATTATTAACAAATTGAATTGAATTGAACAGTTTGAACATCCTTCCCCCAACTTCATAGGCCATGCTGATTGATAATGATGGTTGTTTTGGGAAAAACACCCCAGATAAACTAAAAGGGCTGGGGTCAAAGGTGACTGTTTGGAGTAAATCTATTTAAGTGGCCTGAGGGTGCAGCAATGACAGATGAAATGATTGTTTGATGAGTAATAAGTCACAATACCAATAAAAATTCTACCTGTGGGTAAAGGTTGTTTTTAAAGAACGAAAACATTTACATTTGTGTAATAAAAACAACTGTGTGTTTTATTTTATTTTTAAAGATATGTTTTATTGTAGTATTTTATAAGAGTGCTAATGAGTAATAACATTAGTTGTCAGTTGTAGCTTGAAAGTGCAACAAATATTAATCTATTCTGAGTGAAGAAACAATATATACTTTTATATACTTGAACACATACTTTTAGCACCTGATTGCTAAAAGTATGTGTTCATCTGCCTTCACACACACACATGAACTTAATTATCATCTTATTCTTGATCCACAGGGTTTAATAAGAAGTAAGCCCTTCCTTTACAGCTATGGCAGTTTAACTCTCCCCAGAAGGCTTTCTACAAGATTTAGAACTATGATAATGGGAATTTCTCATCATTCTTTCATGAAAACCTTTAAGAGATAAAACACTGTTGATGAACAAGGATGCTTTGCCCACATTTCCGCTGTAATTCATCTCAAAGGTATTTTGTTGGGTGAGGTCACGACTCTGCAGGCCAGTCAACATCGCCCCCTCTAAATTTGCTCATCCATGTCTTTATTGGCCTAGCTTTGTGGACTGGACCGTCCCCAAATTGTTCATTCAAAGTATGAAGCATGAAGGTTTCCAAGATGCCTTGGTATGCTAAAGTATTATAAATTCTTAAACTGGTGGGCTAAGACAAGCTCCTGAAAAGCTGTCCAAATCATAATACCCTCTGCACCAAAATTTACACTAGACACCATGCAGTGCTGCTGTCTTGCCAACTACTGAACCTAGAGTCATTCATTTGATTCTCAGACAAAGAAAAATCATTCATCTCTCCAGAAACCACATCTCCAAATCTCTAGAGTCCAGTGGTGCCAGGCTTTATACCACTGCAGTACGCCACTGCACTACATTTGGTAATGTAAAACGTGGATGCAGCTGTTTGATCATGGAAAACCTTTCCATTGAGCTCTCTACACACTGTATTGAGATAATCTGGTGGCCATCTAAATTTGTGAAGTCTCTATTGTCTGTGTAGAAAGTTGTTGACCTCTGCGCACACTGTGCCTCATCATCTACTGACCATGCACTGTGATTTTACCTGCCCAGCCACTTCAGGGCCGAGTTGCTGTTGTTCCTAAATGCTTCATCTTTGTTATACACTAATATTTGAATGGGGAGTATTTTGTCATGAGGAATTTTTCACCACCTCACTTATTGTATGGTTGCTATCCTATTACTGTAAACAAAGCCTCAAATCATCATTGTACACCCTACTACCTCATTATCTGCTATCTGTGACTTTCATTAATGCTAAAAAAAAAGTGTAACCCTTGTTCATTGCCTGTTTGTCAGTTTTTGCGTTCATTATGTGCAATGTGAACTGGTAATGGGGTGATAAACAAATATTCTTGATTCTGTTCTACTCTGGAATTGACTGAGCTCCTAAAAGCGGCCTCTGTTTATAGAAGCACTCCGCTTGCCTAGGAGATGGATTTTATCCACCTGAGGCTGTGGAAGTTATTGGAACACCTGAATTCAATCATATGGAAGGGTAACACAATACTTTAGAAATGCAGTCTATACCCTGCTATGATGTCAGAGCTTACTGGTTGTATGCAGATGACCTTTACTCTGTTTATGGCACGCAGGCCAGCTTTGCTAGGGCCCGTGACAACGCAGTCTTTTTGCCGTTATGTGAGCGCGTCAGAATGATTGACACGTGGGACAACCAACAGATAATATGATACCTCCGGTACTTGAGAGACAGATGGGGGGGGGGGGGGGCGTGGGCAGGACGGGACATGAAGGTGTCTGATTGTGTCTTTACACTGATGGGGGCTTCTGTTGATAGGGAATTGTTGAGGTGGTCAAGCAGAAGAAGGTCTGCAGTTTTAATCCAAAGCCCCCTTTATGACTAGCTGCCCCAAAGCAAGGCACTGCACTCTGTATGTGCTCACAGAGCATGAAAGTGTTAGCTGTTGGGATGCCATGTATAAAATGGTCATATTAGGTTGGTTGTTTAAAGATGCAAAGAAGACCAGAACTCTTCCTTTTAAGTACTTTATTGAGTTTTACTTTATTCATTGCATGCAGCTGGAAACACTTCAGCTAAAATACACATCACACTGTACTGATCATTACACAAACAACCCAAATCTGCACCTCAGCATCTTGGTTCTGCTCTCAGAAGTTCTTCTTTAGTCAACTTTTATCTTTCAGTAGAACAAACATCAAGTGTTACATTTCTACAACACATCTGTGCAACACAGCAGTAGAAAATATAATAACAGGATGTGCTTTATGGGATTACTATTTTCATTTAGACAAACGTCACAGGACAGAACATTATATATCATATTAGTGTAAAGAACAGGTTCATGTTTTTAAATTATGAGATTTAGCACTTGAGTTTTTCTGAACTGATTAAATTCAATAGTCACTTTGTTTTGCAGGAGGGACTGTCATGACACTTCATTTCCTAATTATAGTCAGAGCCAACTATTTGTTACTACCTCTGTTCATCTTGGACCGTTCGACTCCACACAATGTGTGGTGTGACACTTCCCCCCATTCTTTAACCTTTAGTTTACATTCAGTTCATATAGTTCATATGCTGTATAGATGACTCTGTTAGAGATTCCTGGCAGACATTATCTGAGAAATTAGGCCCAATAGAGAACAAGTGAACCATAAGGACTAGAAAATGCATTGTTTTCTTCTCCCTGCTTTGCTGTAACCTGCAATTTGTTGTTAGAAGCTAGAGTTTTTAGAACTTAAGAAAGGTTGGAAAATATTAGTCTAAGAGTACTTTCTTCTATACCCAAAGCTGACAATCTGACTTAATATTGTTGGTATTGTTTAACATTTCAGCTACGGCTGTTGTTAATGGAGTTTGCATGTTCTCCATGGACACGCGTTGGGATCTTTCCTGATACTCCCCCAACAGTCCAAACAGATCACTCTTCCTGTCTCTTTGTTGTGAGAGTGAGCATTGGTATTTTTACTGTGGTTCTCTGTGATGGACTGGTCACCAGTCCAAGGTACACCTTGAGTGGGGGGGGAAATCTCAGCCATGTTGCTGGAACCCGTTAAAATCTACTGCTAAAAAGCAGCTAAAAAACACAACTTAGCAACTTTGGTAATGTAATGCTGATGTATTGTTGTACCAGATTTCTCTTTTAATCAATGTCCATGAGATTTTTTGGTTTTTGTTTCAGGGAACACTTGTGGAGAAATTAGGATCTCAGAAGATTGCAGTAGGTTGAACATGTCAAAGGGAACAGATTGATAAGCATGGTTGATGAAACCTGTCATATTTTACAGGTTTTAAATGTTTTACCGTCTCACACACGAAACATACACATATGGAGATGACAGCAACCTTAGTAGGCGTTTCAGACAAATTCTGTCAGAGTATAATAAAGGCAAACTGGTGTAAGTAGTAGTGAGAGGAAAGATTAAAATAGTATCACTTAAATTACAATTAACACATTACATCATCTAGTAACTTTTAATGAAGACTTCAGCCACGGTCTGTTAGGGATTGTTTTGAACAGCGGTTATTGGTGCAGGACTATTAAGAGGAGAACACCAGGCTACTTACATCCCTCATGACATCTAGAAAAAATACATTGAAAATATATAAAATGTTGTAATTTATCCCTTTAATTTTATAACCAAAGCAGGACCCGAAGTAAACAGTCATCAGCTGCAGATAATGCAGAAATCCTGATTCACATGGGAAATCAACTCAAATGTTGGTGCAAAAGGTTGACCTTTAAAACCTTTAAGGGTCTTTCAATTCCTTCAAGAAGGTTTTAGTAAAAGACGCTGGATGTGTGAAAAACTGAATGGCATTACATTCTCTATCCTATTGTTCATGACGACACACCTCCAACCTGCCTCCCCCACCACCACAAACCAATCTGCTGACCTAGGACAACAGTGAGTCTTAGTGTCTTGTTTAAACGTTCTTGTTGGTAAATGTTAGAGTTGCTAAACATGTGATTTTGTTTAAAAATGTGTGTGTCCAGTCTGCAGCCCAGATCACACCACTGTTATTGATTGTTTATTGTATTATCAATGCTATCCAAGCCAATAAATGCCTGTGACTTCTACATACTCATTTCACTGAACTCACACTAAATAACATTTCATTCAAGATGTGGATATTATGGTGTGAAAGCTGGATCTGTTGCTATGAATACCTATATATAGGATGGTAAAATGACAAGGATAATGCTTTAAACCCTCTGGAAAGAATCTTAAATGGTTTCTAGAATGTACAACTTTTAATGTTTTTTTGTTGTTGTTGATAAATTAACCCCATTCACAGTGTGAATGGAAAAATTGTGTCTGTTCATCTTCAAACAGAGATAACAGAAAAAATGTTGGGCAATCGGTAGAAAAGCATGGTGGCAGGTAGCACAATAATTTAAAGGCAAATAACAAATATATTAATGCCATTCAGAAGAGGAAAATAGGGAGTGAGTGTGAAAAGAGTGAAAATAAAAAAAGCATTGGCCTCAGGACAGATTAAAATAAGATCATGAAAGGACACTGTTGTTAGGATAAAAGTAGACCAATGATTGGATCTAAAATGTTAAAGTGCCCAGGAGATGTGTTGTACATAAACCCAGACACACACTTTGACCATAATGTACGATAGTGCTGGCCCTTGAGATAGGCTGTCCTTTTGCTGAACTTGTGAACACACACACACACACACACACACACACACACACACACACACACACACTGATGCACACACGAGTGCCAAATATACACTTGAGTTAAAATGTCTATGCCTGTCCTATTTGGTTAAGTCTTTGCTGCTCTCCCTCAGTTGGTCCTCCCATGCTTCTGATACCACAGAGCAGTCGGCAGGTTCTGGCAACCCTGATATTCTCGCCGCATCTCACTGTCTGTAAGAGGAGGGGTGACATTACATGGTGCCCCTGCCAATGTCACATTTAGGAGGCCAGCCCATGGCTCCAAGAGGCGAGACATTCCATCAACCTGGGGGAAAAACAACTGGTATAAGAGCAGAGCAGAGAAAATGTTCAGAAGACCAAGGAGGAAAACAAGTGCATGAAAACTTGCCCTCTCCAGGTGGTCCAATAGGCAAGTGGAAGCACTTATAGAGGACCAGCTGTTATCTTCCCAGCCTGGGAAAAGCCCGTGGTTCTGGTAAGTCTGGCTCTGTCGGTACTGACGCTGAATTGGAACCACATTATGGTGTTTCTGGGAACTTCTTAGCCTCTTGGCCAGGACCCCACTGTAGCTCTGATCCACAAACAGGAGAACACGAGTCGCCCTGCAGCCAGCTAGATCGGCCAGCATCTCGCTCACCGAGTACCGCTCCTTCAGATCGGCCTGCTCAGGAAGAGGACAATTAGATTATTCAATGCAACTTTCAGGTAATCAACTGTAACTCCTGCACTGTAATGCCTGATGCTACTTTCCGTAGCATCGTGTTGTCATTTTAATCAAATCAAAAATAACAAAGCATAAAGTTAAATATGGGGTTTCTGTCATAGAGTTCCTCCACAGAGGAAATGTTCGCATCTCAGCCAGAGCTCTTATTTGAATAAAGAGATCATTTTTGTTTAGGGTCAGCATGAATGCAACCCCTGGATACAAAACAAGATAGCCTGTCAACTGAAGGGAACATTTTCAGGATTGCTGTTTTAAGGTGAATACAATAATTCTTGGTTTGACCCTCAGTGGAAAAAGTCAGGCTCTAGTATAAGCAGCAACGTAAATGCAATAGTACAGAGAGGCTTACTAAAAATAGGTCATAATTATAACAGAAATAGAACTGACCTGCTGTAACATACATCATTACTGTGTAATTTGTTTTACCTGTCTGAGATTTATCAGAATCTAAAATATATAATTCACACAAGTCTCAGATATTGTACTGCTCTCATTATTGATGAGTCTGGCAAAATATATTTCGAGATCAGGCAGAGCATTATGACTCTTAAGGGCAGAATCTTCAGAGAGTGCAGTGAAATACCGAGAATAAGAAGGAATCCTATACATAAATCGACATTTTCTGATTTAGTAATATGAGATCATTCTTACACATGATCTTTTTCCTACATTACAAATTCAAACTATAAATTGACTACAAACAATGGCAATAAATTTACAGAGTTGCTAGCTACAGATCTCCAAAAGTCATGTAGCCTCGATCGGCACAGAATCCACCTCAACTAGATAGAAAACTTTTGGGATGAATTAGAGCAGTGGATATGACCCAGTCATTCTTGTCCAACATCAGGGTCTGATTCAAAAAATGTGCTTCTGTAAGAATAGTCAGAAATTCCTGTAGATACGCTCCTAAACCCTGTGGAACACTTTTCCAGAACGGATGAAGCTATTAGAGCTGCAAAGGGTTGACAAACATTTTCTGCTGATTAAGACTGGATTCCACGCAGTTTATATGTGTGGAAAAGCCGATGAGCATTTTTATAATTCTAAACAGTCTTCCCCAATAAGTTTTCTTAACTTTGTGACATTATTGGCAGAGGTTTAGGGGGAAATAAGTTTAGGCAAACTAGAGCTAAAGTAAAGTGGATCTGCAGCATGAAGTTAATGAACTGGACTCTGTGTAGGTGGTGGAGGAGAGGAGGATGGTAGCCAGGCTCACATCTGGACTGTAGAGGAAGCTTATCAGCTCCTCTGTGCAACCCACTGCTGTTAGATTGTTCAATTCTACCTTCTGCATACTCACAATGATTGTCAGTCATGATGGCCGCCTCATGTACATGTGCACCTACACAGATGTCTGTATGTGTCATCGTACACATATTCACTTGTTTTTGGTTGTTGATTTGTTTTATCTTATCTATACAGTTTTTTTTCTCAATTTTGATCTGTTTCTAACTATTTGTTACAAGAACTGATGTAACTGATAGATTTCTCCATTGTGAGATTTATAAAGTCCTACCATATCTTATCTTATCTTATCATTGCCTCTGTGTTGGTCACAAAGAATATCTTCTAAAATGTTACTAAAAATTATTAAGTGTTCAGATGTAATGTTTTTTTTTTTAAATATTGGATATCATGTTTCAAGTCTGCCCTGCGATAGACTGGCGACCTGTCCAGGGTGTACCCCGCCTCTCGCCCCCTCGCCGCCCCACGAGGGATAGACGTGTTAGAAAATGGATGGATGGATGTTTCAAGTCCAGCATCCTGTGTTTTCAGTCTTCTGTAATGACACCTGCTCCTGTGTTTAACACTGTGACACAGCTCTATATCGTATTTAAAGCTATAAAAGGTGAAACACATCCCTACAACATCCCTATAATACAATTCATACTCAATAATGTCTCATTCTCTAATGACGTTTTTTTCCTATTTAAACAAGCATTGGCTGCACACAGTCTTCCCTTACAATGCTGATCCGTGTGTGTGTGTGTGTGTGTGTGTGTGTGTGTGTGTGTGTGTGTGTGTGTGTGTGTGTGTGTGTGTGTGTGTGTGTGAGCTTCTATTTGAGTGTCTCCCTTACGATGCCATTCAGGTTAGCGTCCCATAGCAGCATGGTTCCGTCGGTGCGAGTTGGTGAGTTCAGATACAGAACCAGAGTATCGGCACAGTGCTGCTTCCGGCAGATGTATGACACGTGGTTACGGATCACTGCTTTCTCGGTTGCCGAGTACACACCCTCTACATCTTCTGTGCACATAGGGGAACGCAAAGAAGATGTGTTAAATCAGCTCTTGTGAATCTGGTCATGGCTTTCCTGCTTACTTTGCAACAAAAGACGGTTCAGTCTACTCAGGCAGCTTTCCTTGGTCTGATTAGTAGAAGTATTTTGGGAATTGTTGTTATTTACTTTATGTATAAGAATTTTATTCGGAGATGTTTCCTATGTCCATCCAGACAGGATAAAAAGGAAGTCAGTTCTAGCATGTTTTATTTAAAAGATGCAGCCTTTACAAGTTTTAGTTAGTTATTTAAATCCAACCTCAAAATATATACAAAAATAAACAAAATCCTGAAGTAAATTTGATGTATTTTCTTTTTCTGTGACTTTAATATGAATGAATGTGTTAAATAATCTGACCTATTGCGGTCACCCCAGGTTCTTTTTCTGAATAATGTGGCGTTCTAGACTTCTGTGGTAATAAACTCTTGAAACCGTTACTATATTCTACCATATTTAATCTAAAAGGCAGATGGACTTTTACTGCTTCAGTACTGGGCTCACACACACCACAACGCACAGACATTAAGTAGGACCCATTGTGTACACCCCTTCGGGGGGGGGGGGGGCAGTATGACATCAGGGTTCTGTTCATCACATTGGTGGAGAGGATCATGCTATAATGCAGACGTGTCCTAGCTGACACATCTCCCCCTAATCAGTCATTCTGTCCAATCTAAGTAGTTTGTTTATCTGTAATTTCCATGGTAACCAATTTTGCAGTCCAGTCTCTGGAATCTCATAATCTTTAACAATCGAATGAGTGGACCAGAACTTCCACCAGCCTAATCCAGAAACCTCTGAGGTCTGATCTTGCTGAGTGTAGTTGGATCCTGGTATCTGAAGTTGCATTTTAGGACCAAACCAAAGAACATTTCAGAAATCATTGCTTAATCATCTTAATTTTGTGCTAGAAAATAATAGGTGTTCTCTTTAAAACAGGGCCACAATAATCCTGCAGCATATTTTTATGCTCCGTTGGATTATTGCAAGGCAAAAAAGTAGATTCAATGAAGCAGCTGCAGCGCATGGAGCTGCCAGAGTCCGGACCAACAGGATAACCCATCATAGAACAAACTTCAACCATGATGAACCATTATAGTAAAAAGTGGGTTTTAAAACTTTGTCATGGATCTATAATGCTTGGATCTATGCTAGTAATGATCAATGTGCTTCAGGTTATGTGGGAATGTTTACTTGTTACTCACTGGATGAGAATTTACCAAGAGTCACAGCATTTAGTCTCTGTGATGCAAAGCTCTGGAAGAACTTTCTGAAAACCTAACAAGTGATGAACTCATGATTGATTTTAATATCGTTCATTGCTGCTTGCCAGAAGAGGCGAATGTTTGTTTTCACAGATTATTACTGTACATTATATATTGTTTAATTATTTAGTCATATAGTAATCTACTGCTTTCCTTGTTTTATGCTGAATAACGGACTGTAACTCCTGAAGGGGTTTTCAGTCAAAACATTTATGTAGTGGGATCTGGGTCCCAGAAAGTATTTGACATTATTTTTCCAAAGTTCAAATGATTGTTAACTGCCTACCAAGAAGCTGTCCACTGCTGGCGAAGAAAGTCTTGATGTGATCTTTATGGAAGCCATTATTTCTGAGCATTTTGTAGAACCTCTGAAGATTCTGAGCATGATGCTGAAACGTCATTTGAGGCTGCCAGCCGCCTGTACACACACACACACACACACACACACACACACACACACACACACACACACACACACACACACACACACACGTTTAGATTTCCATCACTTCAGTAAATTACACATTTATAAAGCTATTACATTATTTGCTGATATTTTTTTTATTTGGTTCATTATGAGGAAATCATAATTATTTGCCTTTGGTTATAAAACAACCAAACAAACAAAACTCCAGACAATTTTCAATGTATCCTGACTTTATTTTCAACGAAAGAAATTCTTTTAATGCTTTCATACAAAACAAATCCCCAAAGAAGGAAAGACAATAATTTGGAGTGC
The DNA here is from genome assembly GCF_011125445.2 of Fundulus heteroclitus. Classification (NCBI taxonomy): domain Eukaryota; kingdom Metazoa; phylum Chordata; class Actinopteri; order Cyprinodontiformes; family Fundulidae; genus Fundulus; species Fundulus heteroclitus. The sequence continues at coordinate 36,090 of NW_023396805.1, forward strand.
AGTGGTAGGAGTTTCCTTGTAGTATATGTTTCTTTTTTAACCAAGCCTGTGTTGCCTCAGCAGTATATTTTGTACAGTCACTGTCTTACTGGAAGTGTCACAATCTGCAGGTTTTTAGGTTCCTGGAGATCGTGCATTATGTCTTTTTTTCACCTTTTTAGTATGTTGATGAGTTTGCAGATTCTGTTCCTTCCATTTTGTTCCCTTATTTTAGTATTCCTGCAGAGCTGACTCGGTACCACCAACATCATCTTCTACAGTCCTGGCTCTGTCAACATCCTCAATCTTACCATCATCTTCCTCTTCTTCATCAGCCTCATCCCGGAGTAAATCACCATCTTCAATGCACTCTACATTCCTGGCTCAGTTGTCATCTTCCTCATCATCATCATCCTCACTACCTACATCACCTGAACTGTCATGTTTCTCACTCCAGCATCATATTCAGGTTCCTGTGTTTGTTGATGAGACCCCTATTGTCTGGTCTACTCTTTGCCTTGCTTGTGTTATTACTTTGATTTAAATAAATCATCTTCAGTCACCTCATCATGACAGGAAGACTCATCTACAACCCATCTTCAGTGTTCTGCTTTAAAGACTTTCCAAAAATGTTATGGTGCATGTTGTTCTATCCCCTTTTTTTACAACTCCTGTTTCTGACTGAGGGATTGTGTTTTTTAGGTCACATGTTTCTATTCCTCTATTCTATTTTATACCCAATTTATTTCATTTCAACACGTTCAATTTTGGTCTGAACATAACATCTTTCCACAAACATATCTGGTTCTGTTTAGATGATCACTGAGAAACCTAAGATGGTTTTAGAGCATTAAAGTGTTGTATTACAAACATTGTTTTTGGTGAATGCAGTCCCAGTCCCAAGCTTCCTCTGTGTTACTTCATACTGATCTGCCACCCTACTCATCATCCTCATCACAAAAGGCGAGATTTATCATGGAACATAAGGCCGAGGGTGACTGATGGTCATTTTTCTATTTTTAAATAATAATTGCACTTACAGTTGTCACCTGCTAACCAAGATTGTGGCGCAAATCAACGTCTAGATAACTGAGACACTAACTTGTTTTTTTTTTGTGTGTGTTACTAATTGTTAATGTACTGTAATGTTTCAGTTGTCAAAGTGACAGTGATTCCTAAAACAAGAAAAAAACATCAAGGATCCAACCTGAGATGAGCACGGCATGGTCACACGTCTGATAGAGGCGGCAGGACAGGTGTGTGGCCAGAGGCTGCTGGTAGCAGCGCCTGGTGTTTTTATTCAGCTCACAGCTTGAGACGGGCACACTGGGAGAGTTCATGGGCAGCTGCTGAGGACACCTGGCAAACTCTGTGTTGTCTGTTGAAGGAGAAGGAAACAGCTCAGAACTGGAGAGCCATTACACAAAAGTCACACGTGAAAACAGCTGGGCTCACCGTGTTCTGACGTCAGGTCAGACCAGTCTTAGTGTGCTTGACTCCAAACCTTTTTTGCTATTGTTGTGAGATTATGAATTTAATTATGAATATGGAAATCTTAATGAAAAATCTGAATTAATACTTTGGAACCCCAACCAGAAATCACCCAGATAATTTACAGCATATATATATATATGAGGCCCAGGGGGAGACCCAGCACACGCTGGAGGGACTATGTCTCTCTGTAGGCCGTGGGCCAGAATCTGTAGGACGTCTCCTTAAGAAGTTTCGTATGAACTGTCAGGGGGCAACTTTCTTCCACCGGGAAAAGTTGCTACACATAGCAGTGATCTCAAAACACCAATGTTCCCACGTTTTCACTTGCACATTAATAAGTTATAGGCGATAAAAAATCTAAACTGTTGCGCTCCGGTCCAAGAGGTCACGTGATTCGATTTTTGCTGCTCAGCCAATCAGATCGCTGTATTGTCAGCTGAGCGAGTTTACCACGTCATCATGGCTGCGCCCGTAAGATGTTTGTATGCATCTGTTTCCAGGCGAAGAAAGCCCAATGATAGCGTTTTCTGGCGCCAGCTGGCAGAGATCTTGATGGCAAGAAAAAAGAAATAGTCGATGAACTGTTTAAGGCACACTTTGTGTTTGCTGTGTCTTACGATGCAACCCTCCTCAACTTCTACACATTCATCCAAACAACGGTTTATGGCATTGACGTGGCCACGGCAAAGGAGAGCCCCAGAGTCAAAGAAATCAGAGTGAGGATTAACAACATTTAATGTTAACCTGTTATGTTTGTAAAGTTCAGCTCAGAAATTGTTCAGGCCTCTTCCAGCATTTAAAGTTTAGTCATGCTTTGTATCCAGGGAGAAAACTACGTTTGAGATGTGGGGAACATTGTTGTTCATCTGTTTTTTACACATATTCTGGGTTCAAGAAACACTTGGTAAAAGCACATGGAGACACACTAGCCACCGAAGTCCTTAATGTGGACAAGTTATTGATGGGGTTGAGACAGCTAATGTTTGTGCTAATGATCCATTGAATAACTCTCCTGTTGGTCAACAAAATCTTCCCAAAAAAAGACAGTTAATGGACATATGCAGCTCTGTTATTGCTCAAGTTCAAGCAGCAGGAGTTTCAGAAAGTATTGTCCAGTCTTTAACTTGTTCAATGGAGGAAGTTGTTAATGATGTTCATGTTCAAGCACAGGATGCTGTTCTTCAATGTCTTTCATCAGAGGTAAATGAACAGACCTTAAACAAAGTCAAAAAGTGTTTTGAGAACTTAGAAAATCCGTTTGTGCACCTTAATACAGAAACAAAGAGACAAAGATATTTTGAAAAAAAATGGAAAATTGTTGAACCAATAGAGTATGTTCTTGGTGTACGTTATGATACACGCGTTGATAAAACCACAGGTACATACAGTCAGGTTCCTGTCAATGACAAATTTATGTATGTACCTATTTTAGGAACTCTTGAGTCATTGTTCACCAACCAAGAACTCAGTAGCTGCTTTCAGCAAGGGAAGAGTCATGAAGATGGGATATATAGAGACATCAATGATGGTTCTTATCTCAGAAGTCATTCTTTATTTTCAGAGCAAGAAATGCACTCCAAATATAGCTGTATTATGATGATTTTGAGACAGCAAATCCTTTGGGACCCAAAAGGGGTTCACACAAACTTGGCTGCATTTACTTTATTTTAAGAAATTTGCCAACTAAGCTAAATTCAGTTTTGATGAACGTTCATCTGGTGTCTCTATTCCATGTCGAGGACTTAAAGAAGTATGGTTTTGGTCCAGTCTTACAGCCGCTTCTTAATGATTTAAAATGTCTTGAGACAGAAGGTATTAAGGTGCCATTTTCTGACACACCATTAAAGGGTTCAATTGTTCAAGTTACTGGTGATAATTTGGCATTACATGGACTATTTGGCATGGTGGAATCATTTAGTGCAACCTATTGTTGTCGATTTTGTTTAACTGATAAAACAAAGTTACAGTCAGTATTCAGTGAGGATGACCCAAACATTATTTTGCGCACAAAAGAGCTTTATTCCGAACATTGCAACAACATGACACAAAATCCCACACTAATCCACTCTTTTGGTGTAAAAAGAGAGTGCCCTCTTAATGCACTGCAGTATTTTCATTGTTCAAACAACTATGCAGTTGATATTATGCACGACCTTTTAGAAGGTGTTGTGCAATATGAAGTTCAGCTTCTTTTTCAGTACATGGTTAGGACTAATATAGATTTAAACACCCTTTCAGAAAGGATACAGAGCTTTAACTATGGCTACCTTGAGAGAAACAACAGACCTAGTGCAATCAGAATTGATGGTGGCAATGACCTTGGCCTCAATGCTATTCAGTCGTGGTGCCTCTTACGCAACACACCTTTGATGTTTGGAGACCTAATCGACAGGGACAACAGTTACTGGAGAGTAATTCTTCTTTTGATTCAAATTGTCAATATTGTGTGCTCACCAGTAATTACAGATGGTATGACTTATTTTTTAAAGCATCTGATTTTTGACCATCATAAACTCTTTAAATCTGTATTTACAGATAAGAAGCTGATTCAAAACATCACCTAATGATACATTATCCGAGATGTATCAGAAAAATAGGACCACTCATCCATGTGTGGTGTATGAGATTTGAAGGGAAACACAATTTTTTTAAGAAATCTGTGAAGAACTTTAAGAACGTTACTAAAACCTTGGTGAAAAAGCACCAAAGGCAGCTGGCTTTTCATTGGGAAAAGTTTTACTTTCAAAGGTTTCAGTTTGGCCCTCTTAAAGATTATCCAACAAATGAACTAAATTGCACGGAGGTTTTAAGGTCTTGTCCCAGATTGAATGTGCAGTGTGTGTCCACGACTTCATGGGTGAAAAACTTTGGAACACAGTACCGCATTGGAATGTTTGTTTGCACAAGTACTGAAAATGAAATGCCTGTTTTTCAAAAAATTGTCAACATCATTGTCAACAATGATGAAGCATTTCTTTTGACTACTAAAGTCACTACAGAGTTTTTTGATGAGCACCTGAGTGCTTTCAAAATTGACATTGTGGAGGATGTGTTTGCTGTTATTTGTGTGTCTGACCTGATATATTATCAGCCTTATGACAGACAGTTTTCAGCTGATAATAATGAAAAAACGTATATTGTGCCCCGCTGCTGTTTTATGAGCTGCGCATTGTTTGAGGTCTTTGAAAAAGAACTGTTTAATAAAAGGGTTAAACTTTGAATTTCTGTTGTTTTTTTAATATTTAGGGGTTTTTCCCATTATACTTTGTATTGAGATGCTTAGTTAGTAGTCCATTCTTTACTATTTAAAAAAAAAAAAAAATTTGGTTTTGGTATTGACACCACAATAGTGTTAATTTTAACATTATATTTCAACACCAACACTATTGTAATGTTAATAACACACCCAGTAGTGTTGGATAATCAACAATGGCTGGTGTAAATTTAACAAAAATTGGGTGTTAGTCTATTAACACTTTCATCCAGGGATGAAATGTTATTTTAACACTAGCTAGTGTGGACACATATAACACTAGCTAGTGTGGACACATATAACACTAGCTAGTGTGGACACATATAGACACTTTTTTGGTGTTAAAGTTAACACTGTGGGTGTTGAATTAACACTGGCATTTTTGCTGTGTAGGTTGCTTTCGTGAGTGGCGTTTAAAGACTGTGCAACATCAGTCCAAACAAACCTAGATGTCTCCGAAGAAAGTGAGGAGGTCCCACATCCAAAAGAAGCAGCCTAGTTGCCACAGGTAACCAGCAAACCACAGATGACTCTATGAAAGCCATATCTCTCCACCACACAACCCATCATTAGTCTTGCTGAAGATGAGGGATATCTTTCAACACTGTCCACAAGCCTCTAAACCTAACAAAGTAGGTAAACTCTTTTGGGATTGAACACCATGTTGGACTGTTTGTATGCACAGGCACTGAGGAGAAATCACTATTCAGCAAAATAGCCTCCATCCTTTTACACAAGGCTAAAGTTTCATCTTTTTGTTTTGAGTATGACACTTTTCCCATTATCATTTCCATGCTTTCCAATTAAGTGAACCTAAACCAAGGAAGATCTTAGTTGTAGAAAGCAGCTAAGAAAGTTTGAGAATATCCAAATGTATTATGGATATTCACAATTCCAAGCTTTATGTAGTATTAGAAGGTTGTATTATTTGATGTTTCTGAAAAAGATTTCAGCTAATCTTATGCAGTATGGTACTGAGTTGGTCAACATGACTCTTATACAGAATACAATTTTCCAATGAGATTTCAATTAAATGTCCAATTATATGTAAATGTTTTTAAATAAATCATATTTTTGTAAACGCTACACTGTGCAGCAGGATGTTTTCTCTCTGCATGAAAGATAAATATTAAAATGTTAACTCTACCAAAGAGTTGAATTAAATATATTTCAAGTGTTCCTGCTAACACTATATTGAGTTAAAGTTTAAATTATGCTTGGTGTTACATGTACTCCAAATAAGACTAACAGTTTACCACCTGGGGAGTAAACCTTTAACTAAGAAAAAGGGATTCAAGATCAACTAAATAAAAATAGTACTTTTTACTAAGTTCTGGAGTTTAGGTGGTCAAGCATGTATGCTAAAATCGAGTTATTTCCAACAACTTGAATTTGCTGGAATTTGTATATTAAGCACACTGTGGGCTTACTAAGAGTTTACTGTGGGTAGAGCAGTAGCTAGCTCATAGCTGTCTGTGCTCAGTTATGGAAGGTGAAAAAAGCTTTTGTTTGGCCTGGTTTATCTTTCCTTTCCACATTGTGGGTAATATACAGATGATATATGTGACCAGATGTCCTGATTTGTGCGGGTGTCAGGTATGTGGTTCAGGGCTGCTGTGGTGTGGTTGTCCTTACCTGTCTCCACCAGGGTGCGACAGGCAGACGCCAGCAGCAGGTGTTTCCCATCAGCAACCTGATTATCAGGATGACAGATTTGGAAGCAAGGCTTCAGGGTTGTGGACTGGCTCAAGGCGCCGTTGGCAGCGAGTGAAACGGTTGTTGGTTAAAGTTAAAGTGACGGAGGTGTAATTTGGAGTTAATTGTAGATAACTTTAAACAAGGAAGTACGATGGAAGAATGCAAAGAATTAGATGATTCAGATAATTGTAGCATGAGTAGTGATGCTACTGTGGAAAAAACAGGAGACTGGCAAACAGTGAGTCGAGGAAATAAGAAAAGGAAAGGATTTGAATCTGATGAAGAAAAAAGAGAGGAAGATAAAAGAAATTAAATGAAAGTGATTCTTAGATTCCAGAACCCATGTGCCTTGAATCCTTTAAAGATAAGTGAGGCAATATATGAAATAGTAGGTGATGTGAAAGCAGTCAAAACGCTAAGAGATGGTAATCTATTGGTGTTATGCAGAGATAGAGATCAGGTGTGGGGACTAATGAGATGCAAGACGTTGTTGGGAAAAATAATCAAGCCACAAATATGGTAGGAAAGAGGAAAAGTAATGGGAGTAATATATGGAGTATCAACTGATCTGACGGAGGAATTCAATTCAATTCAATTTTATTTATATAGCGCCAAATCATGAAACATGTCATTTCAAGGCACTTTACAAAGTCAAGTTCAATCATATTATACAGATTGGGTCAGATTATACAGATTGGTCAAAAATGTCCTATATAAGGAAACCAGTTGATTGCATCAAAGTCCCGACAAGCAGCATTCACTCCTGGGGAAGCGTAGAGCCACAGGAAGAGTCGTCTGCATTGTACATGGCTTTGCAGCAATCCCTCATACTGAGCAAGTATGAAGCGACAGTGGGAAGAAAAACTCCCCATTAACAGGAAGGAAAACCTCCGGCAGAACCGGGCTCAGTATGAACGGTCATCTGCCTCGACCGACTGGGGTTACAGAAGACAGAACAGAGACACAACAAGAGAGACAAAAAAGCACAGAAGCACACATTGATCTAGTAATCTGTTCTACATTAGATGGTAGTAGCGGATGAGCCGTCTTCTCTGGATGATGTCACAGTTAACAGAACGCCAGACCAGGTGTACCTACTATGAAGAGAAAAGAGAGAGAGCAAAAGTTAAAAGCTGAAATGATGACAGTCATTTCAATGTAATACAATGCAAAACTGGAGAACACTAGACTGAAGAACAGTAGAAATCAGTAGAGTGAGAAAATTAGACCCTGATGTCCTCCAGCAGCCTAGCCTAGGAAGAGATTAAAGGTAATGTAGAAGGAGCTCGGTGATTAAAGTGAAACGTTTGTTACAAGAGAAGGAGTTAAAAGTCCTAGTAAATCAGTTATGTTAGTACTAGAAGAGGACAGATTACCTGAAAAAGTGATGATTGGGTATGTTAGTTATACAGTATGGCAATACATTCCTCCACCAACCAGATGTTACAAATGTCAGAGGTTCGGACATATTGCTGCTGCTTGCAGAGCTAAGGCCAGGTGTGCCAAGTGTGGAGGAGAGCACAAGTATGGGAAATGTTCTGAAGGAACTAAGTTAAAGTGCTGTAATTGTGGTGGAGAACATAGTGCTGCATTTAAAGGATGTGAAGCTCATAAAAGAGCAGTGCAGGTACAAAATATACGTGTCAAAGAAAAAGTTACCTATGCAGATGAAATTAAAAGGGTAAGTAATTTAAATGTTAATGCTAAAAGTGTTTCTGTGCCTCGCACTCCATCTCAAACAACAGAGCAAATGCAGAGCCAGAGTACCTTAGGAAATACAATGATTGTGGAGGAAAAGAAATTTGTTGCATTTATTGTGGAAGTAATAAATTGTTCAGCACAGACAGAGAGTAGAACAGAGCGAATTAAAATAATAATCAAAGCAGCAGAAAAATACCTTGAGATGGAAGACTTGTCTTTTGAGTCAATCAGTGCAGTTTGAAAAACAGGGATAAATGAAAGTCAACAGTCCAGTAATGGTGAAATTTTATGGTTTTATCCATATTACAGTGGAATGCAAGAAGCTTAATTGCTAATGGCCAAGAGTTAAAATATTTTATTGAAAGACAGAATGTTAAACCAAATATAGTATATATTCAAGAAAACTGGTTAAAACCATCACTTGATTTTATTCTTAATGGATATATAGCAATACGTAAAGATAGAAATCCAAATGTAGGAGGAGGTGTTGCTATATTTGTTCAGCAGGGAATTAGTTATAAAGTTTTGGATATAAATGAAGAAATAGAAGTCATAGGGATTGAGGTATGGATTAGTAAATCAAAATTTAATATAATAAATTATTATAACCCTTGTAAAAAATAAGTAGAGAAATACTTGATAGTATTATGTGAAGGAAAATGTAAGGAATATTTTATGTGGAGATTTTAATGCTCATAATACCTTATTGGGAAGTAAAAGGAATGATAAAAATGGAAACATAATTGAGGAATTTATGGATGATTATAATTTAACTTGTCTAAATAAAGGGGTACTAGATTTGATGTAGGGCATGGAGCAGAATCTGCAATTTATCTTACTATAGTGTTAGATCAGATAGCAGGAATTAGTCACCGGGAAGTAATTAATGATAACCCCCCTTGGAAGTGAGCATTAACCTATTCTGGTTAAATTGAATAATTTTAAAGTAGTAGTTGAAGAAAATTGGTATCCTAAATGGAGAATGAGGGAAGCTAGTTGGGCAAAGTATAAGAAGATAGCAAGTGACAAACTTATGGAGATTATGCCAAAATTTAAGTAACAGTATTGAATAATTAAATTCAATGATTACAAATATAATATGTGAATCTGCAAAAAAGGCCATTGGCAAATCTACTGGATTAAAGAAAAAGAAAATGGTTCTTTGGTTGAACAATTAATATAAAGAAGCTATTAAAGTTAGGAATAAAGCATTTAAAAGGTTAAAATTTAATCATTCATTTGATAATTTAATATTCTACAAAAAAGCACAGTCTAAAGTTAAGAGACTAGTTAAATTATCAAAAAATAATTATTGGAGAAGTTTTTGTAGTACAATTGGAACAGACCTTAAAGTAAATGAGATCTGGGGAATGATTAGAAAGATGGGAGGAATTAGAAGGGAGTTTTCTTTACCTATAATTAAAGATAATCAGTGTGAAGCTATAACAAACAAGGAAAAAGCAGAGATGTTTCCAAGGTCCTTTGTGAAAGTGCATAGTTCTAAAAATGTATCAAATGAAGAATTATCATGGAGATTGGAAATGATTGAATATAATAGAGAAATTTTAAATAGGAAAGAGATTGATGGATGTGTTTTAGATAAAGATTTTACATTGTTTGAAATGAATAGAGCGTTGATTGGAGTTAAAAATACATCTCCAGGTAAAGATGGCATATGCTATAGGATGATAGAACAGTAATCAGATGCTGCTAAAGGAATAGTTTTAAAGTTATACAATAAAGTATGGGAACAAGGTGAATTGCCCTCAAGCTGGAAGCATTCAATAGTTGTACCAATAGTAAAGCCAGGTAAGGATAAAGGAGAGGTAAAAAGTTTTAGGCCCATAGCTCTTACTTCTAATTTATGTAAATTGATGGAGAGAATGATAACTAGGAGATTAATGTATGAAATAGAAAAAAGAGGTCTTTTATCTCCTTATCAGAGTGGTTTTCGAAGTGGACGGACAACAGTAGATCCAACTGTTTGTTTAGAAAATTAAATAAGAAAGGCTCAGGTAAATAAAGAAATGCTCTTTCAATTCAATTCAATTCAATTCAATTCAATTTTATTTATATAGCGCCAAATCATGAAACATGTCATCTCAAGGCACTTTACAAAGTCAAGTTCAATCATATTATACAGATTGGGTCAGATTATACAGATTGGTCAAAAATGTCCTATATAAGGAAACCAGTTGATTGCATCAAAGTCCCGACAAGCAGCATTCACTCCTGGGGAACCGTAGAGCCACAGGAAGAGTCATCTGCATTGTACATGGCTTTGCTGCAATCCCTCATACTGAGCAAGCATGAAGCGACAGTGGGAAGAAAAACCACCCATTAACGGGAAAAAAAACCTCCGGCAGAACCGGGCTCAGTATGAACGGTCATCTGCCTCGACCGACTGGGGTTACAGAAGACAGAACAGAGACACAACAAGAGAAACAAAAAAGCACAGAAGCACACATTGATCTAGTAATCTGTTCTACATTAGATGGTAATAGCGGGTGAGCCGTCTTCTCTGGATGATGTCACAGTTAACAGAACGCCAGACCAGGTGTACCTACTATGAAGAGAAAAGAGAGAGAACATAAAGTTAAAGCAGAAATGACAACACATAATGCATAATTGAAGAACAGTAGAACTCAATATAGTGAGAAAATTAGATCCTGATATACTCCAGTAACCTAAGCCTATAGCAGTAAAACTATAAAGGTAGCTGAGAGTAACATGAGTCACTAGTTATAATTTTTGTCAAAAAGAAAAGTTTTAAGCCTAGTCTTAAAAGTAGACGGGGTGTCTGCCTCACGGACCAAAACTGGGAGTTGGTTCCACAGGAGAGGAGCCTGATAGCTAAAGGATCTGCCTCCCATTCTACTTTTAGAGACTCTAGGAACCACCAGCAGACCTGCGGTCTGAGAGCGAAGTGCTCTGTTAGGAACATACGGGGTAATCAGAGCTCTGATATATGATGGAGCTTGATTATTAAGGGCTTTATACGTTAGAAGGAGAATTTTAAATTCTATTCTTGATTTAACAGGAAGCCAATGAAGGGAAGCTAAAATTGGAGAAATATGATCCCTCTTGTTGATTTTCATCAGAACTCTTGCTGCAGCATTTTGGATCAGCTGAAGGCTTTGAACTGCATTTTGTGGAATTCCTGATAGTAAAGAATTACAATAGTCCAGCCTTGAAGTAACAAATGCATGGACCAGTTTTTCAGCATCACTCCTGGACAGAATGTTTCTAATTTTGGCGATATTCCGGAGGTGAAAAAAGGAAACTCTGGAAACCTGTTTAATATGGGATTTAAATGACATGTCTTGGTCAAAAATAACACCAAGATTTTTTACTTTATTACCAGAGGCCAGGTTAATGCCACCCAGATTAAGTGATTGGTTAAGAAGTTTATTTTTTGAGGACTCTGGCCCAAAGATTAAAGCTTCGGTCTTGTCAGAATTTAGATGCAGGAAATTTAAAGTCATCCAGCTTTTGATGTCATCAAGACATGACTGCAGTCGAAGTAATTGATTGGATTCATCAGGATTTATGGATAAATATAGCTGAGTATCATCAGCATAACAGTGGAAATTAATCCCATGCTGTCTGATAATTTTGCCTATCGGAAGCATATATATAGTAAAGAGAATTGGTCCAAGGACTGAACCCTGTGGTACTCCACAGGTGACCCTAGAGTTTGAGGAAGATTTATTATTAACATGAACAAATTGGAATCTGTCTGACAGATAAGATTTAAACCAGCCTAATGCTTTCCCCTTAATCCCTACAGTATGTTCAAGTCTTTGTAGGAGAATATTGTGATCAACTGTATCAAACGCAGCACTGAGATCTAACAGGACAAGTATAGACACAAGTCCATTATCTGAGGCCATGAGAATATCATTAGTGACCTTCACCAGAGCTGTTTCAGTGCTATGATGAGCTCTGAATCCTGACTGAAACTCCTCAAGTAGGTCATTACTTTGTAAATGTTCACAAAGTTGATTAGCAACTACTTTCTCAAGAATTTTAGATAAGAAAAGAAGATTAGATATAGGTCTGTAATTTACTAACTCATTTTGATCAAGAGAAGGTTTCTTAAGTAAAGGTTTAATAACAGCTACTTTCAAAACCTGTGGTACATATCCATTTACTAAGGATAGATTAATCATGTCTAAAATAGTGCCACTGATCAAAGGGAATATGTCCTTAAACAACTTGGTTGGGATTGGGTCTAACATACAGGTAGAAGGTTTAGATGAAGCTAAAATTTTAGATAGCTCAGAAAGCTCTACTGCTTCTAAACAGTTCAAACACTGCGCAGATTCTAAAGATTCCTCCAATGCTGCCTCACTTACTGAGGACGAGGTAATCATGTTTGGGAGGATGCCAATTATTTTATTTTTAATGGCATCAATTTTATTTATGAAGAATCCCATAAAATCATTACTACTGAGAGCTAAGGGAATGGATGGATCAACAGAGCTGTGGCTCTGGGTAAGTTTGGCAACTGTACTAAAGAGAAATCTAGGATTATTTTTATTCTCTTCAATTAATGATGAAAAATATGCTGCTCTAACTCTGCGGAGGGTCTTGTTATACAACAATAGTCTGTCCCTCCAGATTAAGTAGGATTCCTCTTGGTGTGTAGAGCGCCATTTTCTCTCCAATTTCCTAACATTGTGCTTCAAGGAACGCAGCTCTGAATTAAACCAAGGAGCCAGCTTCCTGTGAATAATCACCTTCTTTTTCAAGGGAGCTACATTGTCTAATGCAGAACGCAATGAGGAAGTCACATTGCTAGCAAAGGTATCGATTTGTGAATGGGAAGAAACAGCAATGCTGCCATCTACAGGGCATTTCTGCAATACTGAGGATATTAAAAAGGGGACAGACTCTTTAAGTTTTGATACAGCATTATCCGATAAAAATCTACTATAATGGAACCCTCTTTTGGGGGTGGAGAATTCAGTTAGATTAAACTCAAATGTTATTAAAAAATGATCAGACAGGACAGGGTTGTGAGAGAATACTGTTAATTCTTCACAATCAATGCCATATGTCAGAACAAGGTCTAAAGTATGGAGCCGAGAGTGCGTCGGTTTATGCACATTTTGAGCAAAACCAATTGAATCTAGGATAGTTTTAAAGGCTACACTAAGGTTATCACATTCAGTGTCAACATGGATGTTAAAATCACCCACTATAATAACCTTATCAGTATTTAACACCAAATCAGATAAGAAATCTGACAACTCATCCAAAAACTGAGTGTAAGGGCCTGGTGGACGATACAAAACAACAAACAGAAGAGGTTTTATTGCTTTGCAGTTTGGATGAGGGAAACTGAGGGTTAAATGTTCAAAAGAACTGTAATTATTAGTTGGCCTGGGACTAATTAATAAATCAGACTGAAAGATAGTTGCCACTCCTCCTCCTCTTCCCACAGATCTGGGAATGTGGAAATTTGAATAACTGGAGGGGGTTGACTCATTTATACTAACGTAGTCCTCTTGTAGCCAGGTTTCTGTGAGACAAAACAAATCAATCTGATTATCAGAAATCAATTCATTAACTAACAAAGTCTTTGGAGGGAGAGACCTTATATTTAATAGACCACATTTTATTATTTTATTTTTAGGTTCAAGGTGAACCGTATTGATTTTTATTAGGTTTTTATGATTTGTTCCTTTTAGATCAGTTTTTGATCTGTTAAGTTTTGGCCGTGGGAAAGACACCGTCTCAATAGGATAATGGGTGGGTAACAGTACAGAAGCTGCAGAGAGGTGTGTTAAACTCTTGGCTACATATTTTGATATTGAAAAAGCGTATATGCTTTGGAAGGAGGGTTTATTAATTAAGATGGATAAAATGTGAATTAAAGGAAAAATGTTTAATTGGATTAAGAGTAAGAGTTGCTGTAAATTATTCAAATATTTATGCTATACAAAATGGAACTCCTCAAGGTAGTGTATGTAGTCCATTGCTTTTTAATATAATGATTAATGATATTTTTGATAATATAGATTTTAGAATTAGTAAAGCATTATATGCAGATGATGGGGCATTATGGGTGAGAGGAGGAAATATTAGTGATTTAAAAAATAGAATGCAATCAGCAATTAAAACGGTTGAAAGATGGTCACATGAATGGGGGTTTCATTTGTCTGTTGAGAAGACACAAGTAATATGTTTTTCAAGGAAAAGGGTTAATCCAACAGTAGATCTTAGATTATATGGGCATAAACTGAAGCAGGTAAATATCGTAAGGTACCTCGGCGTATGGTTTGATGAGAAACTTTCATTTAAGATACATATACAGAAGATCATTGATAAATGTAAAAAAGGTATTAATATTTTGAAATGTTTGTCAGGGAATGACTGGGGGGCAACTAGTACATCTTTAAAAAGAATATATGATGTTTTAATTCGATCTGTGTTGGACTATGGACGTATCGTTTATAAATCAGCTGCAAATTCTTTGTTATTAGATTTAGATAGAATCCAAGCCAAAGCGCTTAGAATATGTTGTGGTGCTTTTAGAACATCTCCAATTCCTGCTCTTCAGGTGATTACTGGAGAAATGCCACTGGACTTAAGGAGGATGAAACTGTCAATAAATTACTGGTTAAATTTACAAGGGCATGAGGAAAATCACCCTACTAAACACATATTCAGAGAATGTTGGGAATATGGCTACAACATTAGGAGTTTTGGATGGGAAGGAAATTTTATGCAGAGTATTCTGGGATAAATAATATAGCTAAAATTGCAGTAAATTTAGAAACCAAAACAATAAAACAGTCCTGTAGAGGTTTGTATAAAATTATTCATCAGTATTTAGTTATAAGGTATGAAATTATGACACAAATATATACACATGCATCAAAAGAGGAAAATGGTAAAACAGGAGTAGCAGTATATATTCCAAAAGAAAATATTTCTATAAAAAGAAGAACAGCGGATAATTTATACATTTTTTCAGCAGAGATGTTGGCAATTATTTTGGCATTACAATGGGTGCTGGAGGTGAAGCCTAGAAATGTAGTTATCTGTTCAGATCCAAGGTCTTGCCTGACTAGTTTTAAAAGTGGAAATTCTGAAAGCTGTCAAGATCTTCTAGATGAAGTCAGTTATTTAATATATGGTATAAAGCAACAAAAAATAAGTATTCAATTCACATGGCTTCCAGCACATAAAGGAATTTTAGGTAATGAAAAAGTAGATAAGTTAGCTAAAGAAGCAGTTAAGGCAAGAGAAATTGAATATGATGTCCCACTAGGTAGAACAGAAATAAAAGTAATTATTAAAGATAAAGTAAATAATATATGGCGGGAGAGATGGAATTTAGAAGAAAAAGGAAGACATTTATATAAAATACAGAAAGATATTATCATTGTCAGGATGCAGTTCTTCCTGCTGCACCATGGACAGTTCCAGAGCCTTCCACTACCTCCTCTCCCCTCCTTCACTCCATGCTGGATCAGTTTCACCTGCTGCAATAATCAAGTCTGGACTCATTCCACCTGTCCTACCTCCACATAAACTCCTCTCATTTCTGCTTTCGCTGCTGGTTCGTCAACGTCCTTCCCATGTCTGCTCATGCCTCACGTCTCCCAGCGTCCTTCGTCCCACATCGTGTACCCGTCTCCAGCCAGCCCTGTGTCTGCCTACCAGCCTTCCCTCGTCTCTGCCTCCCTGCCTGCGTTCCCTCTACGTCCTTCTGCTCCAGCCACCGTCAACATCACTCCGCTGCCATCTGGTACAGTCTGCTGGTTTCCTGTTCCACCACTCATCACCTTCAATAAAACTCTGAAACGAAGCTCTGTGTGTGGCTGAATTCAGGCTCAGTAACCAGTACCTGACAATCATAAGATATAATAGTATAATGAATAGAAGAGAGGAAATATGGATAAACAGGTTGAGAATAGGGTATACTAATTTAAATACTGGTTTAAACATAATAGGGAAACATCCAACAGGTAATTGTTCTTATTGTGGAGATATCAAAGGAGTAGAACATGTTTTGATTTATTGTAGAAAATATATAAACGAGAGGAAAGAACTGGAAAGGGTATTGGGGAGTTCAGTAAAGATGGCTGATTTATTAGGGAAGCATCAATCAGATAAAATATAATTAAAAGATACAGAATTAGCTGGGAGGATTTAGTGTGTGTGAGTGTGTAAGTATAGATATAATTTAGTTTCATTAAGAGTTAAAGATGTATAGGAAAATATATTTCTAAATTACATCTCCGTCCAGTTGATGGCGGTAATGCACACAGGATGTAAACTGCCAGAAAACACAATAGAAGCAGAAGCAGAAGCAAGGCTTTAGAACAGTAGCTCACCTGAGCGGTACCTGACCTGTGTCTTCTTCCCTGTCCTTCCTGGTTCCTTGTCTCCATTCCTGCTAATGCTCCTTGTCTTACCTGCTCGGATCCTGCCTTGCTTCTGCTCCTCCAGTTCAGTCTCTCTGTGGTCATCTTCACTCCAGTCTGCTTACAGTTCCGAATCCCCTGAGCCTTTCTGGAGCTCCAGTTGACCTTAGGTTCCTCTACCCACTGGCGTCCTGCTGTGCTACTGGCAAGTCCACCCTCCATCAAGGAAACATCGACCGAGCCTGGAACTGCATCTCAGCCTGCCACTGCCTGACAAACTCTCCCCCATTCTACTCTCTGCCATCATCCGTAAGTCAGCCTCTCCTCTCGTTATTCCAGTCTGTCTGTTGCCAATGCTCATCCTTTCTCTCTATCTTCCTCACAGACTGGGACCAGAGCCTTCCCAGTCGGCCACTATTACTTTCACCTCCATAACACCTCTGTTTGATATTATTTAAAGAACATCCTTAACCGTAACCTGTCTCCGTGTTTGTTGCTTCTGGGTTGCCATGGAAAACAAAACCATGTACCAGTGTCTCACAAACTGGAACAACGCCCCGCATTGACTGGTTCAGATTCAACACTTTCCTTTCTATAATAAAGAATGCCGAGCTGCAGTCATCATCAATGAGATCTGTGTTGGCCGTTAATGAAAAAGTCCATCAACGTCCCACCTCATGAGCAGCTGCACGACAGGATGCTAATAAAGGATTATGGTGCGTACAGAACATTAAGGAAATGACTTCAAAGTAAAATGCTGCTACAAACACTGGGTAACGGTTTCTAACTGGGTGAGGCCAGAGCAAGGTTATTCTCAGAGAGCTATTTTTTTTTTTACTTCACATGGAGGGGAGCACAATGGTTCGGCCGTCTGTCTTGTCTGCGCCGGCAGGAAAGCATAAAAACGGCCCTGGTTTCAGTCAATAAAATGTATTAGAACTTAATTTATTCATACATTAATTCAAATGATTGTTTAATATTCATAAATTAAATAATGTATACATTTGTTTTTTGATTAAATTATAACTGCCAAGGATGTGTGTCAGCTGAGCAGACATGCCCTATGGCCAGTCCAGCCCTACCTCTAAGTGATCTACAGCCATGGAAAAGATATATGGCATATGTATTAAGAGGTTATTTCTTATTTAAAAGATGAAGAGACTGTTATATTAACCTAGTTACAGTGTCACGGTTGATGTTCTCACATGCTTGTTTTCCTGTATTTGTGCTATGAGAGAGAGTTTGCTTACATGTGAAAATGCCAGATGGAAATTTACTAACAGAATTCGCACACTGTATCTCATGAGCTCAGACTAAGGTGAATAAGAAAGGGAAAACACAAATACTCATATGGTCATGTCTTCAAACAAACATAACACAACAAGGAACAGATAAACTAAGCAACAAAAAAAAAACTTTTGAAATGTTGCATTAGTTATGGCAGACATCAGACATACCAACACATTTGAGTCTCTGTGTCCAGCTACTGTCTCCAATGGCAACGACCAGTGGTAGAAAGTGGACCTCACAGAAACCTCCAATGGCTCGTTCCAGCAGGCGACTCCCACGTAGGGTCCCAACTGCCCCCCGTCTGGTACCAAAAAGCCTCTGTGGACCGGTCTGGCGACGCTTCAGCTGGTTCTGGCAGCGACCCCTCAAAGCCAGTGTCAAACAGTCCTCTCCTACAGATAGGAGAAACAAGACACAGCAGCTCCATAATGACTTATTGCTTACTCTTTCCATCATGTGATTTGTACCCTCCAAAGATTGGAGTGATAAAATCTTTGTTACATATTGGCCTTCTGTGAAGACTGTTTGGATTCACAATTTTTTAATCAGTTTGGAATTCAATTCTGGAAATACTGTATGCCTGTTTTGACTTACAACACCACTGTAGACTGATGTTTTCTGTTCAAGGTATAAAGGTCTTTTAATGATAGTTATGAGTTCATACCCGCTAAACATTTTCAACATCCGGTGTTACAGCCACAAGCTTTGATGTATTTTATTGGGATTTTATGCAAAGCACAATTGTCAAGGGGAATGAAAAATTATGCATGTTAACATTTTTACAAATAAATAATTATGTTCTGCCATTGTCCTTTTACTCTCATACCCCTAACTTATTTTGTACTTACATTTGTACTCAGCTCCCTTTAATTTGATTTCCCAAAATAGAGTCCAATCCAACCATTTGCCTCCAGAAGTCACGCAGTTGGTACATTCACTACAGTAAATTCAATAGAGTCCACTTGTGTATATTTTAATCTCATCATAAATGTGTCTATTTTCTGAAGGCCAAAGGTTTGTTAGAGAACATCAGTGAACAAACAGCATCATGAGGATGAAAGAAATCTGCAGACAGTTCACGGAGAAATTTAAGACAGCATCCCAGTTTTGATTGTTTAATCCATCATCTGAATAAGAATATGGTATGGCACAATTGCAAGCTATGGCTGTCCATTGAAACTGACAGGCAAGACAAGAAAAGCCTTTTTTAAGGAAAACAATGAACAGGGACTTGTTTCCGGTGAGAGTTGGACTCTGCCAAGGTTGCCCTTTGTCACCGATTCTGTTCATAACTTTTATGGACAGAATTTCTAGGCGCAGCCAAGGTGTTGAGGGGATCCGTTTTGGTGGCCTTAGGATTGCGTCTCTGCTATTCGCGGATGACGTGGTTCTATTGGCTTCATCAGGGCGTGATCTACAGCTCTCACTAGAGCGGTTCACAGCAGAGTGCGAAGTGGCCGGGATGAGAATCAGTGCCTCCAAATCCGAGACCATTGTCTTGAACCGGAAAAGGGTAGAGTGCCTTCTCCGGGTTGGGAAGGATGTGCTGCCCCTAGTGGAGGAGTTCAAGTATCTTGGGGTCTTGTTCACGAATGAGGGGAAGATGGAGCGGGAGATCGACAGGCGGATTGGTGCAGCGTCTGCTGTGAAGCGGGCGCTGTACCGATCCGTTGTGGTGAAGAGAGAGCTGAGCCAAAAGGCGAAGCTCTCCATTTACCGGTCGATCTACGTTCCTACCCTCATCTATGGTCACGAGCTTTGGGTCGTGACCGAAAGAACGAGATCCTGGATACAAGCGGCTGAAATGAGTTTTCTCCATAGTGTGTCTGGGCTCTCCCTTAGAGATAGGGTGAGGAGCTCAGTCATCCGGGGAGGACTCAGAGTAGAGCCGCTGCTCCTCCACGTCCAGAGGAGCCAGTTGAGGTGGCTCGGGCATCTGGTCAGGATGCCTCTTGGACGCCTCCCTGGTGAGGTGTTCCGGGCACGTCCCACCGGGAGGAGGCCCAGGGGAAGACCCAGGACACGCTGGAGGGACTATGTCTCCCGGCTGGCCTGGGAACACCTTGGGATTCCTCCTGAGGAGCTGCCCCAAGTGGCTGGGGAGAGGGACGTCTGGGCCTCCCTACTGAAGCTGCTACCCCGCGACCCGACCCCGGATAAGCGGAAGAAGACGGACGGACGGACGGACAATGAACAGGGGCTACAGTGATTCATAGCTTAGGTATGAGAATTTGTTGGCAATAAAATTAAAGCACTCTACAGATCTATTCTTGGTGAAAGAAGGGTGGACTAATGATAGGGCTGCGCATAAAAGTCAATGCAAGTATTAATATTGATGTTTTAAAAAATGATTTCATTGATATTCTGGCTTTCAATGTCAATATAGCTCCCAACGATTAGGGGGCGTTATTACAGCGAGGCATTCCTATTCACAGCGAGGGAGTGCAAGTGAGATATATTTGCAAAATGGCCGACAGGATTCTAGAAGGGCCTTTGTCCTTAAAATCAGATGTTTGGACACATTTTGGTTTTAAAGCCAATGAAAGAGCCAAGGAATGGACAAAACAAATTCAATATGCAGGTATTATAATGGTGCAGTACGCTATTCTGAGACACGACCAACTTGCAGACTCACCTCCATAGGCACCACGCTGATAAGCCAGCAGCGCCAAAGATGCAACAGTAACATGTAGACCCGAAGCAAATGAGTCTGGACAACACAATGTATAAGTTTCCATCTACCTCACCCTGTTACCAAGATTACTGACTTGCTGGTGCATATTATCTGCCTGGATTTGAGTCCTTACTGCATGGTGAACGCTCATCTGCCTCCACCCACTGGGGCTTAGAGAAGACAGAGCAGAGACACAGAAAGCACAGAAGCTCACATTGACCCAGGAGTACTTTCTATGTTAGAAATGAAACACTTCAGTATTTTCAAGAAAGTTTGAATTTCTTTTTAAATGGACCAAAAGCCCCTCCCCTGGGCTGCCACCTTACTGTGGTGGAGGGGTTTGAGTGTCCCAATGATCCTAGGAGCTATGCTGTCAGGGGCTTTAAGCCCCTAGTAGGGTCACCCAAGGCAGACAGGTCCTAGGTGAGGGACCAGACAAAGTGCAGCCCAAAATGCCCCTTATGATGAATACAATTATTGGACCTCGTGTTCCCTCGCCCGGACGCGGGTCACCGGGGCCCCACTCTGGAGCCAGGCCTGGAGGTGGGGCACGTTGGCGAGCGTCTGGTGGCCGGGCTTTTGCCCATGGAGCCCGGCCGGGCTCAGCCCGAAGAGGCGACATGGGTCCCCCTTCCGATGGGCTCACCACCTGTCGGAGGGGCCAAAGGGGTCGGGTGCAATGTGTAACGGGTAGCAGTGGAGGGCGGGGACCTTGGCGTTCCGATCCTCGGCTGCAGAAGCTGGCTCTTGGGACGTGGAATGTCACCTCTCTGGTGGGGAAGGAGCCTGAGCTTGTGCGCGAGGTTCAGAGGTTCCGACTAGAGATAGTCGGACTCACCTCGACGCACCGCTCTGGCTCCGGAACCAGTCTCCTTGAGAGGGGCTGGACATTCTTCCACTCTGGAGTTGCCCATGGTGAGAGGCGCCGAGCTGGGGTTGGCATACTTGTTGCCCCCCATCTCGGTGCCTGCACGTTGGGGTTTTCCCCGGTGAACGAGAGGGTGGCCTCCCTCCGCATTCGTGTGGGGGGACGGGTTCTGACTGTTGTTTGCGCTTATGCGCCAAACAGCAGTTCAGATTACCCACCCTTTTTGGAGTCCTTGGAAGGGGTACTGGAGAGTGCCCCTCCTGGGGACTCCCTCGTTTTGCTGGGGGACTTCAACGCTCACGTGGGCAATGACAGTGGGACCTGGAGGGGCGTGGTTGGGAGGAATGGCCCACCTGATCTGAACTCGAGTGGTGTTTTGTTGTTGGACTTCTGTGCTCGTCATGGATTGTCCATCACAAACACCATGTTCAAGCATAAGGGTGTCCATATGTGCTCTTGGCACCAGGACACCCTAGGTCGCAGTTCAATGATCGACTTTGTTGTCGTTTCATCTGACCTGCGGCCGCATGTCTTGGACACTCGGGTGAAGAGAGGGGCGGAGCTCTCCACCGACCACTACCTGGTGGTGAGTTGGCTCCGATGGCGGGGGAGGAAGCCGGTCCGACCGGGCAGGCCCAAACGCACTGTGAGGGTTTGCTGGGAACGTCTGGCGGAGTCCCCTGTGAGGCGGAGCTTTAACTCCCACCTCCGGGAGAACTTTAAACACGTCCAGAGGGAGGCGGGGGACATTGAGTCTGAATGGACCATGTTCCACGCCTCTATTGCTGAGGCGGCTAGTCGGAGCTGTGGCCGCAAGGTTGTAGGTGCATGTCGTGGCGGCCACCCTCGAACCCGCTGGTGGACACCAGCGGTGAGGGAAGCCGTCAAGCTGAAGAAGGAGTCCTACCGGGCTTTTTTGGCCTGTGGGACTCCGGAAGCAGCTGATGTGTACCGGCAGTCGAAGCGGCAGGCGGCTCGGCTGGTCGCCGAGGCAAAAACTCGGGCGTGGGAAGAGTTCGGAGAGGCCATGGAGAAAGACTTCCGTACGGCTTCGAAGCGATTCTGGTCCACCATCCGGCGTCACAGGAGGGGGAAGCAGTGCAGCACCAACACTGTTTACAGTGGGGGTGGTGTGCTGCTGACCTCGACTCGGGACGTCGTGCGTCGGTGGGCGGAATACTTCGAAGACCTCCTTAATCCCACCAACACGTCTTCCATTGAGGAAGCAGAGCCTGGGGACTCTGGGTCGGGTTCTCCCATCTCTGGTGCTGAGGTTGCCGAGGTTGTTAAAAAGCTCCTCGGTGGCAAGGCTCCGGGGGTGGATGAGATTCGCCCTGAGTACCTTAGGGCTCTGGATGTTGTGGGGCTGTGTTGGTTAACGCGGCTCTGCAACATTGCGTGGACATCGGGAGCAGTTCCCCTGGATTGGCAGACTGGGGTGGTGGTCCCCCTATTTAAAAAGGGGGACCGGAGGGTGTGTTCCAACTACAGAGGAATCACACTCTTAAGCCTCCCTGGTAAGGTCTATTCAGGGGTTCTGGAAAGGAGGGTCCGTCGGATAGTCGAATCTCGGATTCAGGAAGAGCAGTGTGGTTTTCGTCCTGGCCGTGGAACACTGGACCAGCTCTATACCCTCAGCAGGATTCTGGAGGGGGCATGGGAGTTTGCCCAACCAGTCTACATGTGTTTTGTGGATCTGGAGAGGGCATTCGACCGTGTCCCCCGGGGGATCCTGTGGGGGGTACTCCGGGAGTATGGAGTACCGGACCCTTTAATAAGGGCTGTCAGGTCTCTGTACGACCGGTGTCAGAGTCTGGTCCGCATTGCCGGCAGTAAGTCGGACTCGTTTCCGGTGAGAGTTGGACTCCGCCAAGGCTGCCCTTTGTCACCGATTCTGTTCATAACTTTTATGGACAGAATTTCTAGGCGCAGCCAAGGTGTTGAGGGGATCCGCTTTGGTGGCCTTAGGATTGCGTCTCTGCTATTCGCGGATGACGTGGTCCTATTGGCTTCATCAGGGCGTGATCTACAGCTCTCACTGGAGCGGTTCGCAGCCGAGTGGGAAGCGGCCGGGATGAAAATCAGTGCCTCCAAATCCGAGACCATGGTCTTGAACCGGAAAAGGGTAGAGTGCCTTCTCCTGGTTGGGGAGAATGTCCTGCCCCTAGTGGAGGAGTTCAAGTATCTTGGGGTCTTGTTCACGAATGAGGGGAAGATGGAGCGGGAGATCGACAGGCGGATTGGTGCAGCGTCTGCTGGGAAGCGGGCGCTGTACCGATCCGTTGTGGTGAAGAGAGAGCTGAGCCAAAAGGCGAAGCTCTCGATTTACCGGTCGATCTACGTTCCTACCCTCATCTATGGTCACGAGCTTTGGGTCGTGACCGAAAGAACGAGATCCCGGATACAAGCGGCTGAAATGAGTTTTCTCCGTAGTGTGTCTGGGCTCTCCCTTAGAGATAGGGTGAGGAGCTCGGTCATCCGGGAAGGACTCAGAGTAGAGCCGCTGCTCCTCCACTTCCAGAGGAGCCAGTTGAGGTGGCTCGGGCATCTGGTCAGGATGCCTCCTGGACGCCTCCCTGGTGAGGTGTTCCGGGCACGTCCCACCGGGAGGAGGCCCAGGGGAAGACCCAGGACACGCTGGAGGGACTATGTCTCCCGGCTGGCCTGGGAACGCCTTGGGATTCCTCCTGAGGAGCTGGCCCAAGTGGCTGGGGAGAGGGACGTCTGGGCCTCCCTACTGAAGCTGCTGCCCCCGCGACCCGACCCCGGATAAGCGGAAGACAACGGACGGACGGATAGACGGACAAAAGCCCTCCAAAACGTTGCCCTTACTCAGCCACCTAACATTATGGAATTGTTTCTATCACCTTGTCTTTTCTCACATCTCTTTCCCTTCATTGCTTTCATTTATTGCTTGGTAGATCTCCTTCCCTCTTGTTTTGCTCTCCAGAGATGCTACACCTTACAGGTCTTCAAGCATTTTCTTCTTTTCTTTGTTAAAAAATCTCACAAAAACTACAAGCTGGGCATTGTCAGTTATATCAACGGACTCGTCTACAGCCAAACAGTGGCAGTACATCATGTGTCACGATTTCTGTTTTGCTTATGGTTGATGTTGCTGACAAAGGGATTTGCTGTATTTTTTGGCAAAGCTGTTCTTTTTGCTTTCCATCAAGCAATGCCATAGCAACAGCAGTCATGCATTCTTTGAGCACCATTGCATCTCTGGATGACGTTTTATGCTGTCCCAATATCCTCATGTTGTTGAGGAGTGAATATATGGACCATAATTCTGGAGGACCGATCATATTGTGCCTTTAAATCTGCTCTTTTCTGTGTACGTATGGCTAAAGCAAGCAGATATGTTTGGGAAAATGTGCTGTGCTTCATTTTGTAGTGCCACTTAATGTTGCTGCTTTTGAAGAGAGTGACTGTTTCAGAACAAATGAGACCGACTGGTTTTGTGCTCCCACCTGGCAAGACGAACAGGTACGGGTCAGTCCATTCTTACTTGAAAGATCTGTTTTCTGTCTATGTTCCTCATTTTTGAGCACGCCATTTCACTTTTTTTCACCAATTCACGGTGCTTCTTCCAGCAGTGCACGCCTTCTCTGCACTTTTTCTCTTCATCTACTTCCTCTTGCCCGGCTTGCCACAGCTTTGCCTGTGTCTAAAATAGCTCATAGATCAGACAGTCTTGTCTTCCCTCTCGGCTTCTGCCACAACCACTACACCTGTGGCGGTAGAAAGAAGCTGTGTTTATTTATTAGTTCAGGCTGATCTGTGATCCAGATATTTATTCCAGTGGATTATTTTTGCTTACAAATATTCAAGATATTCTTGCATAATTGCCAACAATAATACAAACATTACTTGTATTGTTTATTTGCTTTATTTTAAATTATTCATTTAGTTTTTTATTATTTTCAATTTCTCGGGTTAAGTGTCAATGTAACCCATGAACACTTAGCAGCAGCAGCAGCAGCAGAGTGCACAGCACTGACATCTGCAGATGTGGCTTAAAGCCACGGCTCCAGCCATCAGTGGCTCAGTGGAAATGCAACTGCCTCTGTGTGGAGTAGAAAACAGATTGAGCAAAGTAGAGCTGAGTGGAGCTGAAATTATTCATGGAAAAGTGTTGCAGAAAACACATGCTTCACCTGGAGTCATTTTGTAAAGAGTGACAGTCTGGACAGAGCAAATGAACTGAACACATTCTCCAGGTTCAGTTCAGGAACAAGCTCATCATCCTTCTCTCCTGCCTAAAGCCAAACAGACACCCCACCATCACTTGAGCTAAAAATTCTCTCTCACACCTCAACTGTATCTTCCACCTCTGCCATGGACCCTTCTGCTTCTATGTGTTTGTTGTCAACCAAATCTTAAGATGATGCTGCTCCCTTTGCCTCCTGCTTCCCATTTTCTGTCTCTAGAAGTCAAGTGAAGAGGCAGCTAGAGAGACAGAACCAGAATAACGCTGCAGGTACAGAGGGTGTCTGCCCCAGAATCCTCAAGGCCTGTGTAGAGCAGCTCTGTGAGAATCTCCTCAACTTTAGCCAGATCCAGGAGACATTTCCTCCTGCATTGTCCCGGTATCAATGAAAACTCACCCATCTGTCGTCAATGACTATAGACCTGTTGCTCCGACATGCCACATCATGAAGCTCCTAGAGAGACTCCTTTTGGTTCACCTGGATAAGCAAACAAGCAGCTATCAGGACCCCCTGCTGCTTGCTTATCACCACAAAGTTGGAGTTGAAGATGCCATCATACACCTTCTGCAACAAACCCACTGTCATTTAGACCACACAGGCAGCACTGTGAGGATCATGTTCTATGGTTCCTCCAGTGCATTTAACACAACAGAACCTGATTTGCTTTGTCAAAATCTCTTTAAGACTCAAATAAAGGCCTCACCAATCAAAAACTACCTGACAAACAGACCACAGTTTGTGAGATTGAAGGGTTGTGTGTGTAACCAGGTGGTCAGCAGCACAGGAGCACCACAGGGAACTGTATTCTCACTGTTCCTTTTCACTCTGTACATGATTCTGCAGTTGTTGGGTGAATCAGAGATGGACAGGAAACTGAGTCCAGGGAGCTGGTGGGCCTCTTTGTGGCATGGTGTGAAAACAATCATCTCATCCTAAATGTGAATAAAACAAGGATGACTGTAGATTTTAGGAGAATCATGGGAGAAGAAGTGGAGGTGTTGGAGGAGTATAAATACCTCTGTGTTCACCTGGACAACAGACTGGACTGGAGACACAACTGTGAAGCCGTGTACAAGAAGTGATAGAGTGGACTGTACTTCCTGAGGAAGCTTAGGTGAGAATATGTATGTCCAGACAAAGACCTTTTGTGCATATCTGTTTTAAAGATATCAATCTTAAAACCTGGAAATGCGGACTCTCTCCGCTGTCAGCTCCTCGCCGACCCCCTCTGTGACAAGGAAGGAGCCATATGGTCAGACTCCCAGATTGATCTCTAAACAGCTGGATTTACCTCCACCAACAACACTTCACAACAGCTGCTTGAGCCAAAATATTGCACACCGTGGTATGCTGCAAACTAATTTATTACAATATAACTGTGCTTCAATCGCTGGAGATCACTCACCAACAAACTGGACGAAATCCAGCTGACAATCGCCTCATGTAAGATTCACAGTTGTTTAACAATCTTGGTGAAACGACCTGGATGAAAACATCCCAGAAGCTGCAGTCGAGCTGGCAGGCTACTCTTTTTTTTTATCTGACAGTAAATTAGCCCCAGATGATCTCTGTTGTTTTGTCAACAGCAAAATGAACAGTAATCCAGAGGCAGCTGTGATAGTAGCTGGAAACTTTAATAATGTTAAATTAAAAGCTGTGCTCCCCAAATTCATAAAGTTTTTGACCTGAGACAACGATATATTTGACCAGGTCTACTGCAACATCCCAGGAACCTATGAGGCTGCAGCAGCTCCTTACTTTGGATCATCAGATCACTTCTTTGTGGACATGATCCCTGCCTATAAACCACTGATCTGCAGAACCAGACCTCTTGTCAAAATGATTCAGATTTGAACAAAAGAGGCCTGTTCAGCTTTTCAGGAGTACTACAAACACACAAACTGGAGGGTGTTTAAAGAGGGCGCTGATCTGGAGGAACACACATCACCTGGACTGTCCTATATTCATTTATGCACTGATGCTGCCCTACCCACAAAGACAATCAGAATGTTTCCTAACCAGAAATCATGGGTAGACAGCACAGTACAATCCCAGCTGAATGCATGGGATGCAGCATCCCAATCAGGAGACAGGCTGGCCTACAGCAAGGCTAGAAAAAGGCATCCAAAAGTACCACATTTGGAAGTGGCACGGTCAGACTTTTTGGGGGGTGAAAAGATCAGAATTGGGCCGTTCACACTGGCATGAAAAAGACAGATATGGGCCGCATATGGGCAAAAAGATCGGCTTTGGGTCGCATTTCCCTGCAGTTTAAATGTAGCCTTATATGTGCTCCAGTGTGAAATGTTGATTACTTTGGACACTGGTTGCTTCCTGTTTGGTGGCAAAGAATTATAAACGATTTGCTGTAATGTTTTCAAAATGTCCCCTGAAATTATTATCCAATATTAGGCCAACTTTCAAACTTACTGTCGATGGGGGTTAAACTGCAAGAAAATCTACAATTTAGTTGTCAGTGGGCTGTTGAAACACCTTGCTGCCAGTAAAAAGACCTGTGTGGACTCTCCTCAAGGCGAGCTTCTGTCATTTCTCTTTTTGTTAAAGCAGCACTGTGTCATTTTTAGCCACTAAGGGGCTAAGACTTTCAGGTTTAGCGCCACTGAAGGCCACATGAGACACTACACTGTTGCAAAATTAAACAGTCTCCGTGTTTTGGAATCTGAGCAGAAAACTTTAGACCAGCTGATGGAGAAGTAATAGAGTTACTTGTAAAGAAAATGCCACATTCAAAGGCCAATTCTATAGATCAGGGCTTCCCAAACTTTTTTAGCCGCGCACCCCCTTCCATGTCCCAGCCGGGTTGACACACTCCCAAGATTGATATATATATATATATATATATATATATATATATATATATATATATATATATATATATATATATATATATATATATTAGGGCTGGGCAACGATTAAAATTTTTAATCGCGATTAATCGCATAATTTGCCCGATTAATCATGATTAATCGCATTGTATGCGCAAACTCCAAGAATGAATTCAAAAGTAGTGTAAAGAGTACTTTTATTTTAATGTTCTGCTGCCATATGAACAAAAGTGTTGTAACATTTGTAGCATTTATCTTATTTTATACTGGATATTTTCAACCCATCTATTGAATTTAGTGCACTAGTTGATCTTTTCTTCATAAGAGAACAGCAAGCACTGCAGCCAAAATATGGCCTTTTTTGACCTGCTGTATATTAGCCAGTCCCTAAGCTTGATGTATCATGAAACTGTTGACCTTTTGGGTTTTGTGGTTTTTATTTTATTATTACAATTAAATAATAATAATAATAATAACAATAATGTTATGTTCAGTGTTTTTTCGCTAATCCACCTCTTATATATTTCAATCCTTATGTAATTTTGTCTGTGTTGTGTGCACCTGCCTGTTGCTTTAATCCTATAAATTTCCCCGTTGTGGGATAAAAAAAGGATTAGCTAATATTATCTTATCTTAAATAACACTTTTTAATATATGTACTGGGTTCTTTCAAGGTCTTAATTACATTTTCTGTGTGGGCTCCAGTAACATATGATAGATAATATCTACTTTGAAAGTTAACATGAACTGCTGCTGAAGATGAACACTGATCTACCTGGGTGTTCCCTGGAGGACTGAAACGCCTCAGTCAGAGACGTCAGTCTGTGGGTCTGTCGGGGCAGTGAGAGAAGTTTCGTCTCCTCTCTCCGTTTCTGTGGCTCGACGTTTTCATGTTTTTTCACGTGCTTAGATAAATTTGTTGTGTTCCACTGAAATGAACCGGCTTTTTACAAAACATACAGCTTGATTTCATTTACGGTATTAAAATAAAGCCAAACGGTGCTACTTCCTCTGTTCATGTTTTTCCGCTGCTGCGGTCTCTCTCAGCTGTTTGTGTGTTAAGTTTGTGTGAGAGCTGAGTGGGCGGGCCAGGCTGAGCCTGCGTGCTGATTGGCTGGCGCTGCTGAGCCATTTACGAGAGGGGAGGGGGAGCGGGAGAGTGCTGCCTTGACAGCGCGCTGCAGTCAGCGCGCCTGCTGACTGACACTGACTGAAAGCATTTGAGCAACATGCGTTAATGCGCGATAAAATAAATATCGCCGTTAATAGTCTAATGAATTAACGCGAAATTAACGCGTTAACTTGCCCAGCCCTAATATATATATATATATCCATCCATCCATCCATCCATTTTCCGAACCGCTTTATCCCTCATGGGGTCGCGGCGTTCACTGGGCGAGAGGCGGGGATCACCCTGGACAGGTCGCCAGTCTGTCGCAGGGCAACACAGAGAGACAAACAGGACAAACAACCATTCATGCACACACTCACACCTAAGGACAATTTGGAGAAGCCAATTAACCTAACAGTCATGTTTTTGGACTGTGGGAGAAAGCCGGAGTACCCGGAGAGAACCCACGCATGCACAGGGAGAACATGCAAGGCAACAGCGCTACCCACTGCGCCACTGTGCAGCCACTATATATATATATATATATATATATATATATATATATATATATATATATATATATATATATATATATATATAAAACGGTTGCAGTTACAACTCAAACGTGGTAACAAAGCTTCTAAATCTGAGTCTGGCGCACAATTTACTGCAAAATACAAACACGAAGCAGTTTGATTTTTGTCCGATGACGAGCAGCACAGAGTAACAATGACTCTAGCGCTCCATAAAGATGTTATTAATCAGATAAATCTTTCTGAATGTTTCACAGCGGTTACCTTCAGCAGGTAAACACGCCCACAGCAACACACCTCGGCTGCCCCCAGCCCGTTTCTGTCTGAATATGCGCTAAAACTGCCTCTTTAAAATGAACTGCACGGTGCAGTCAGCGCCTGTCTGAATCGCAACGGGAAGTATTACACATCTATGCCTGAGCATAGTCAAGAAATCCCCCCAGGAGCAGCGTTTTTTTTCCCCCTAGGACCAGCGGTAACGACAGCGGTGTGCGTGTCCTGCACGTCAGAGCTTGTCACCGGTTCAAAGTCGCGGCACCATGAGCAGCAGCGCTGTTTGTAGGCGCAGCGCGTTCCAAAGAGACCGAGTCACTCAATTTAATCTCAACGTTTCCTCTGCTGACGTAAACGACATTAGCCAGGAGAGAGGAAGAGGCATTTTCTGATTCTCGCTCGGTTTCTTCTCCCGGATGTGTTGTGATTTTCTCCTCTGTTGCCTCCAATTTCTCTCTCACTCTCTTCCTCTCCTCTTTAATGACTAACTTTCACCTTAAATGTCTCACCTGTTCCCCTGATTTCAACCTATTGAGCATATTTGCGAGAACTATTGAAGCAGAGACCACAAGCCATATGCGCATATACAGCACTGTGCATTTTTCATCTTAAAATGAAGTGTAGAAGAAGATTTCTTCTAAATAAATACAGTTTATTAACATTTTTGTGTTAATAATGTATCGTTCTGTTATGAGACCCAAGCACCAGACGCAGTTTTGCTGCTAACACTTTATTTTAGGACGAACAGGGCGGGACAGCTTTCACTCCGCCGGTCCCCCGAATCATGACTCCTCTCCCCGGAAGCCACACATTTCTTCCAGTATGACCCCAAAGTAATCTGATTTAAAGGAACAGTAAGTGTGCAACAGCATTTAGCAATAACGTCTAATAAGGATCATTATAATACATTTTTATTTATTGACTAAATTAACAGTTTTTTGAGCTTTACAAAAGAAATGCTTATTTACACATCTTTATTGTGTGGGGGGGAAAAAACACGGTCAGACGCCATTACAGTTTTCGCCTCACGCACCCCCTAGTGGCAGCTCGCGCAGCCCCAGGGGTGCGCACGCCACACTTTGGGAAACCCTGCTATAGATTATACTCAGTGTCTCCCATTGAAACAGAGAGGGAGAGGATGAGGCAGAGCCAGGGGAAGGGGGAGAGGGAGGAGGAGCCATGGAAGAGAAGGACAGGGGAGGCAACAGGCTCTATCACCTGATTATGAAAGGCTGCAGGACCTTAACAGAGGAAAAGAGCTGACATGCAGGTTTGTGAACTATATTTACTGTATTTTTGTAATAATACCCATGGCCATGACAAACTTTGATTCAAGAATGAGAAAGGTAGAAGCATGTATGTTAGCTCAGACTGCCTTAAAGCAGCATTTTAGGTCACATGCCCCATTCAGAGCCGGATCCGCACCTCTCAAGATACATAGGCGAGTTTCAGCCTGCACACAGCATCCATACATACCAAGTGCTGTGAATTGACCTGAAAAATAATTTACTAGATCTCAACTTAAGATAATACTTGGATCAAAACTTTCACAGTGCTGCTTTAAGAAGAATATGAAAGTAAGGAATCTGAGATGCATCCATATGCATTGCACAGCTTTCAGATTTTTATTTGTAAAATACATAAAGCTGCATTCTAAAATATTTTTGTGCTTGTAAAATAAAATTTAAAAAATTTCAGTGGTACTGAATCAACATACACTTTTTAAAAATATGAGTGAATTATGTGGTTTTCTTTCAAGTTGTGAGAAAGTTGTGCAAACCCATTTACCGCAGCCAGCCTAGCAGGACGCACTTTGCTGCATGAGCAGATATGAATAATTGACAGAAGTGTGTTCGTGTGACACTGGAAGGAAGTTATCTTAACATCTGGCCCCAACTTCGTTCACAGCTGGAGCTCAGAAACTTTCACACACTTCTGTGTCCCTTCAGATATCTTCTACTGGAATGAATCTGGAGTTTGTCTTCTTCTGTTATTTTTGTTTCATTTCTTACATTTCCCTGGGAAACAATCTACATTTAACTTTTACCTTCTTTTCTTTGTGACCGAATCACAGCTTTGCATCCTAATTAGGAATTAGGATGCAAAGCTGTCCTAATTTTACACAATTTTTGTGTATTCATACTAAATACACAAAAATTGTAATTTTGCTAAATCAGCAACAAATAAATGACCACACTGAAACAGTCTAAGCCAGGCCTGTCCAAAGGGCGGACCGGAGGCCATTTGTGGCCCTTGTACTGATTTTGTGTGCCCCCAGCTGTATTTCAAGAAAGATTCGGTCCACCAGCACAGGTGGCTGATGTAGATGGAAGAATTTTGTTTTTAATTAGGGCAAAATTATTACAGAAAAGTTAAAATCCTACAATTGAATATGTTAAGTACAACATAAAGTATTCATCATTTAATGAACACTTTTTTGACATTCTCTTTCATTTGATAGTAACATCTATCCAATGACGTTTAATTACTTAAATGCAGCCTTTGTTGCATTAAAATCTGAATTCAATTCAATTCAATTATTAAAATTGGCTAATTACAGCGAGTCTTTTCAAAGAACAACTGAGCCAAATGGTGTTCCTATATTATTAGACCAAAAAGAGTAAAGTTTATGATTCTTAAAGAGTCAAATTAAATCATTGTAAATAATTTGCAAACTGGATGAATAAAACAAATGAGCCAAACCCTTTTTTAATTGTAGATCTACAATGATTTACACATTCATTTCCATCAAAAAATCTGACTAATTTATTTATCTAAAATTATCATATTTTGTGGAGGAGGTATAAAGTTAACATAACGGTTTTGGTTTACAAAGAAATTGTGTTAATTTTTTGGCCCTCAAGTTCCTTTGACTTGAGAATTTTGGTAGCAACACCTGGATCTGCCTGATTGGATGATAAGCTACTTTCAGTGTATGATTGCTGTTTAGGTCCTTGAAAATACCGGACACCCATTCACACAATGGATGGCTTTTCTCCTTTCACTTCTCAGCCACTATTAAATATCATCTTCAGAGGGAGGTTGTCAAGATGTTCTTAGTTCAGGGGTTAAAGTTCTCTGTCGCTGCGACGGATTTCCCTCATTTGGAAAATGAGCGCAAAATGTTCCGTGTAGACTTTTTATTCAAGATTTTAAACAGAAGCAGCGCTCAACCAATGAAATCTGGCAGAGCCAGAACATTAGCCAATCAGAAAGAGAGTAGGGCGGGTCTTTGCAAAGCGGACATCTGCCCGTCTGAGGTTTGAGCTTATCTCAATCAGTTTAACTTTCGGAAGAACATCTCAAACTGACACAGATGCATGAATGAAAGTAGCGGTGATCAAAGGTTTTCTTTGGGTTTATGCAAACCAGCAGGTCAGGAAGTGGAGCGGATTGACCAGCTGACAACAACTTCCCTGGGTAAGCAGTCTGTCGCTGCTCCTGCAGTTAATTAATGAATTATTTCCACCTGTGGCCATGTCACCTGTCAGTGATTATTCCTTCGCTTCCAGTAATTTAGCTGATAAACGCAGTGACCAACCAGGGATCTCCTCATGATTCACTGCTATGCTTTATTTAAAACTCAAAGAGTAACGCTCTAGCTCTAGCATGACGCGCTTTATTTTTTTTTAAAAGAAGAAGGGTCGGAATGTGAAAAGATGTCCCGGTTTGACTGGGTCTGATTTGGAAAAAGTAAAAAAAAAAAAAAATCATAAATATTATTCCACTTGCACTTTTCTGTAAAGAAGGCAGAGCTGCAGTCAGAGCGGCTGTCTGTCAATATGCAGCAGTGTCCTCCTCATGAGCCGCTGAACCAGGACACTCGTTAAATAAAATGACAAGGATTTTGATGCATACAGATTATTAAGGAAACTATGTCAATAAATGAAAAAGTAAACTGCAGCTACAACATGGACTGGAGAACGGGTTCTAACTGTGTGAGACCAGAGAAAGGCGATTCTCAGAGAGTTTTTGTAGTTATTTGTTATTTTTACACGGATGTGGAGCGCGATGTGAAGCGACACTGTAGAAGCAAACTATGGACTCATTTTACTCCAACCCAAAAACACCTGCCAGACAGACAAGCTAAACCAGCCAAGATTACCTTAAACAATATTTAACTTAACACAGAAGTTGAATAACATTTTTCCTACCAGGGGCCAGAACAGGCGACATAGAATCCTACCTAAAACTACTGGCTAAGGATAAGCGTAAATACCGCAAAATTGTTATTCACGCTGGCGGTAATGACACCCGGTCACGCCGATCAGAGGTCACCAAAGTTGGTGTTGCTTCGGTTTGTGAGTTTGCTAAAACAATGTCGGACTCTGTAATTTTCTCTGGTCCCCTGCCTGATCTGACCAGTGATGACATGTTTAGCCGCATGTCGTCATTAAACCGCTGGTTGTCTAGGTGGTGTCCTGAAAACGACGTAGGCTATATTGATAACTGGCAAACTTTCTGGGGAAAACCTGGTCTGATCAGGAGAGACGGCATCCATCCTACTTTGGAGGGTGCTGCTCTTCTTTCTAGGAATCTGGCCGGATTTATTAGTTCTCCTAAATGCTGACAACCCAGGGTCCAGACCAGGAAGCAGAGCCGTAGTTTAACACACCTCTCTGCAGCTTCTGTACTGTTACCCACCCATTATCCTATTGAGACGGTGTCTTTCCCACGGCCAAAACTTAACAGATCAAAAACTGATCTAAAAGGAACAAATCATAAAAACCTAATAAAAATCAATATGGTTCACCTTGAACCTAAAAATAAAATAATAAAATGTGGTCTATTAAATATAAGGTCTCTCCCTCCAAAGACTTTGTTAGTTAATGAATTGATTTCTGATAATCAGATTGATTTGTTTTGTCTCACAGAAACCTGGCTACAAGAGGACTACGTTAGTATAAATGAGTCAACCCCCTCCAGTTATTCAAATTTCCACATTCCCAGATCTGTGGGAAGAGGAGGAGGAGTGGCAACTATCTTTCAGTCTGATTTATTAATTAGTCCCAGGCCAACTAATAATTACAGTTCTTTTGAACATTTAACCCTCAGTTTCCCTCATCCAAACTGCAAAGCAATAAAACCTCTTCTGTTTGTTGTTTTGTATCGTCCACCAGGCCCTTACACTCAGTTTTTGGATGAGTTGTCAGATTTCTTATCTGATTTGGTGTTAAATACTGATAAGGTTATTATAGTGGGTGATTTTAACATCCATGTTGACACTGAATGTGATAACCTTAGTGTAGCCTTTAAAACTATCCTAGATTCAATTGGTTTTGCTCAAAATGTGCATGAACCGACGCACTCTTGGCTCCATACTTTAGACCTTGTGCTGACATATGGCATTGATTGTGAAGAATTAACAGTATTCTCTCACAACCCTGTCCTGTCTGATAATTTTTTAATAACATTTGAGTTTAATCTAACTGAATTCTCCACCCCCAAAAGAGGGTTCCATTATAGTAGATTTTTATCGGATAATGCTGTATCAAAACTTAAAGAGTCTGTCCCCTTTTTAATATCCTCAGTATTGCAGAAATGCCCTGTAGATGGCAGCATTGCTGTTTCTTCCCATTCACAAATCGATACCTTTGCTAACAATGTGACTTCCTCATTGCGTTCTGCATTAGACAATGTAGCTCCCTTGAAAAAGAAGGTGATTATTCACAGGAAGCTGGCTCCTTGGTTTAATTCAGAGCTGCGTTCCTTGAAGCACAATGTTAGGAAATTGGAGAGAAAATGGCGCTCTACACACCAAGAGGAATCCTAGCTAATCTGGAGGGACAGTCTATTGTTGTATAACAAGACCCTTCACAGAGTTAGAGCAGCATACTTTTCATCATTAATTGAAGAGAATAAAAATAATCCTAGATTTCTCTTTAGTACAGTTGCCAAACTTACCCAGAGCCACAGCTCTGTTGATCCATCCATTCCCTTAGCTCTTAGTAGTAATGATTTTATGGGATTCTTCATAAATAAAATTGATGCCATTAAAAATAAAATAATTGGCATCCTCCCAAACATGATTACCTCGTCCTCAGTAAGTGAGGCAGCATTGGAGGAATCTTTAGAATCTGTGCAGTGTTTGAACTGTTTAGAAGCAGTAGAGCTTTCTGAGCTATCTAAAATTTTAGCTTCATCTAAACCTTCTACCTGTATGTTAGACCCAATCCCAACCAAGTTGTTTAAGGACATATTCCCTTTGATCAGTGGCACTATTTTAGACATGATTAATCTATCCTTAGTAAATGGATATGTACCACAGGTTTTGAAAGTAGCTGTTATTAAACCTTTACTTAAGAAACCTTCTCTTGATCAAGATGAGTTAGTAAATTACAGACCTATATCTAATCTTCTTTTCTTATCTAAAATTCTTGAGAAAGTAGTTGCTAATCAACTTTGTGAACATTTACAAAGTAATGACCTACTTGAGGAGTTTCAGTCAGGCTTCAGAGCTCATCATAGCACTGAAACAGCTCTGGTGAAGGTCACTAATGACATTCTCATGGCCTCAGATAATGGACTTGTGTCTATACTTGTCCTGTTAGATCTCAGTGCTGCGTTTGATACAGTTGATCACAATATTCTCCTACAAAGACTTGAACATACTGTAGGGATTAAGGGGAAAGCATTAGGCTGGTTTAAATCTTATCTGTCAGACAGATTCCAATTTGTTCATGTTAATAATAAATCTTCCTCAAACTCTAGGGTCACCTGTGGAGTACCACAGGGTTCAGTCCTTGGACCAATTCTCTTTACTATATATATGCTTCCGATAGGCAAAATTATCAGACAGCATGGGATTAATTACCACTGTTATGCTGATGATACTCAGCTATATTTATCCATAAATCCTGATGAATCCAATCAATTACTTCGACTGCAGTCATGTCTTGATGACATCAAAAGCTGGATGACTTTAAATTTCCTGCATCTAAATTCTGACAAGACCGAAGTTTTAATCTTTGGGCCAGAGTCCTCAAAAAATAAACTTCTTAACCAATCACTTAATCTGGGTGGCATTAATCTGGCCTCTGGTAATAAAGTAAAAAATCTTGGTGTTATTTTTGACCAAGACATGTCATTTAAATCCCATATTAAACAGGTTTCCAGAGTTTCCTTTTTTCACCTCCGGAATATCGCCAAAATTAGAAACATTCTGTCCAGGAGTGATGCTGAAAAACTGGTCCATGCATTTGTTACTTCAAGGCTGGACTATTGTAATTCTTTACTATCAGGAAGTCCACAAAATGCAGTTCAAAGCCTTCAGCTGATCCAAAATGCTGCAGCAAGAGTTCTGATGAAAATCAACAAGAGGGATCATATTTCTCCAATTTTAGCTTCCCTTCATTGGCTTCCTGTTAAATCAAGAATAGAATTTAAAATTCTTCTTCTAACGTATAAAGCCCTTAATAATCAAGCTCCATCATATATCAGAGCTCTGATTACCCCGTATGTTCCTAACAGAGCACTTCGCTCTCAGACCGCAGGTCTGCTGGTGGTTCCTAGAGTCTCTAAAAGTAGAATGGGAGGCAGATCCTTTAGCTATCAGGCTCCTCTTCTGTGGAACCAACTCCCAGTTTTGGTCCGTGAGGCAGACACCCTGTCTACTTTTAAGACTAGGCTTAA
The DNA here is from genome assembly GCF_011125445.2 of Fundulus heteroclitus. NCBI lineage: Eukaryota > Metazoa > Chordata > Actinopteri > Cyprinodontiformes > Fundulidae > Fundulus > Fundulus heteroclitus. Next base: position 74,037 of record NW_023396805.1, read on the forward strand.
AACTTTTCTTTTTGACAAAAATTATAACTAGTGACTCATGTTACTCTCAGCTACCTTTATAGTTTTACTGCTATAGGCTTAGGTTACTGGAGTATATCAGGATCTAATTTTCTCACTATATTGAGTTCTACTGTTCTTCAATTATGCATTATGTGTTGTCATTTCTGCTTTAACTTTCTGTTCTCTCTCTTTTCTCTTCATAGTAGGTACACCTGGTCTGGCGTTCTGTTAACTGTGACATCATCCAGAGAAGACGGCTCACCCGCTACTACCATCTAATGTAGAACAGATTACTAGATCAATGTGTGCTTCTGTGCTTTTTTGTCTCTCTTGTTGTGTCTCTGTTCTGTCTTCTGTCTTCTGTAACCCCAGTCGGTCGAGGCAGATGACCGTTCATACTGAGCCCGGTTCTGCCGGAGGTTTTTTTTTTTCCCGTTAATGGGTGGTTTTTCTTCCCACTGTCGCTTCATGCTTGCTCAGTATGAGGGATTGCAGCAAAGCCATGTACAATGCAGATGACTCTTCCTGTGGCTCTACGCTTCCCCAGGAGTGAATGCTGCTTGTCGGGACTTTGATGCAATCAACTGGTTTCCTTATATAGGACATTTTTGACCAATCTGTATAATCTGACCCAATCTGTATAATATGATTGAACTTGACTTTGTAAAGTGCCTTGAGATGACATGTTTCATGATTTGGCGCTATATAAATAAAATTGAATTGAATTGAATTGAATTAATGAAAAATTTTTATCTTTAAAAGCAAGTTTTTTCTGATAAACTTTTTTCTGATAAACTTTAAGCAATTTAATTAGACTTTTTAAAAATGTAACCTCCCATCCATGGATTTTCTATACCTGCTTTTCCGTACAGGTGTTACGTCATGCCGTATCTGATTGGAAAACGCGGTTTGATGTAACACAGGACGATGGAGGGGCTGGTGACCATCTCCAGCAGTCAATGAGTTAGAGGTGGGGACAGAGAGTACATCCTGGACAGGTCACTGGGCTAAAATATAACCGTTTTTATAAACTTGAAAAAAGTTAATGCCTTTTTATAAACTCACGAGTTGTGATAATTAATTGGTGCGTAATAACGGGCAAAGCAGAGACTGATCGTTGTAATGTGCGATCTGTGTCAAGTTAAAATGTATGATGTCATGATAATGTTGGTTTTGTGTCCCTCTTTGTCCATGGCTGTTGTTGGCCTTGTATGATCATAGGATTGATTTATATTGAATGTGACAGTGGAGTTAATGTACAATCAATACATGGATGTGCCAAAATTTTCTTCAGTTGAATAAAAACAAAACTGAAGTAATAATTTTTGGACCAATAGAGGAGAGATCAAAAGTTAGCAAACAGCTTCAGCTGCTTCAGCTAAAAACCACCAATCAGGCCCGAAACCTGGGTGTAGTGATGGACTCAGACCTGAACCTCCAAAAGCATCTAAAGACAATTACAAGGTCAGCTTTCTATCACCTGAGGAACATTTCCAGGATTAAAGGACTAATGTCTCAGCAGGATCTGGAAAAACTAATCCATGTGTTTATTTTTAGTAGAATTGATTACTGCAACGGTGTTTTCACAGGTCTGCCTAAAAAGTGGACCAGACAGCTGCAGCTGATCCAGAACGCTGCTGCCCGCGTTCTCACTAAGACTAAGAAAGTAGAGCACATCACCCCAGTTCTAAAGTCCTTACACTGGCTCCCTGTATCTCAGAGAATAGACTTTAAAATACTTCTGTTAGCCTATAAATCCCTGAATTAGCACCTAAATCCATCACAGACTTGTTATCAGGGCATCAACCCTCCAGACCACTCAGGTCTTCTGGCTCCAGCCTGCTCTGCAGAACCAGAACCAGAACCAGAACCAGAACCAGAACCAGACATGGAGAAGCAGCATTTAGTTCCTATGCTCCACTTATCTGGAACAAACTTCCAGAAAACTGTAAAAGTGCTGAAAGCCTGAGTTCCTTTAAATCAAGATTAAAAACACATTTGTTTAAAATTGCCTTTGAATGTTTAAGTTAAAATGTTTTACTGTTTTCAAATGTTCTTTATTGTTTCTACATTCTATCCCTACTTGCTTTTATTCCAATATTTTAATCATGTAAAGCACTTTGCATTGTCTCTGTACTGAATTGTGCTATATAAATAAATTTGCCTTGCCTTGCCTTGCCTTACAGGTGTGAAGAAGATGATGTAATGATGCAAGCTGCTGTCTTTTGAATTAGCTGCAGTTTAAGGAGGGTTTTCTTTGAGACAGGGAGGAAAGGGAAGTAAAATTGTAAAGTGGAAAGGTGAGTGGACTGTGGACCAGTTTGGCAAAAGTGCGAAGGAAGAACTTGATGCTGTAAATATGAAAGGTAACCAGGTGATGTTCTGGATGTGGAAAGTGAAGGAGATTATGGAGAGGCTGTCCAGGATGACACCAAGGCTCTGAAGCTGGAAGGTGGAGAGATACAGGAATGGTCAATGGAACTACCAGATTTGGTTAAAGAGGACTTTGCACAATAAGCAAATGAGGTTACTAAGGTGGCATGACGTCTACGGCCCAGGAATATATGGGCTGACTAGAAAATTTTTCAGTCAAATTGAATATTTTTGCTTTAACCCCTGCTTTAGTTATTAGCTTGATGGCTTTGTTATTCAAACAAATGTTCAGTGTTACCGATTTTTTTCTACATTATAAGTGAGGTTTATCTACATTGTGAATAACACCTTTCAACCAAATTTAAAAATGCAGTTTTTTTACAATTGTCGTTTTTTGTATGTCCTCTACGTTGAACCTTCCTTGAACAATATTTTTGGGAAGAGTTGCAAGAACAAAGCCATTGTTAAAATAAAGCATAAGTAGGTCAGTTTGCAGTTCTCTACAAGCCATGAAGGGGACACAACAAAATGAGGAAGATTCTATTCTGGTCAGATGAGACCAAAATATTATATTCTGACCTACAGGCCAAATTCTATTCATAAGGGGAAATCTAACCTAAGCACATTAGCATCAAAAGACAGTGATATGGAGATTTATTTGTTCTGTAAGGAGCTGATCAGAGTTGATGAAGACTAATGGAATTAATGCAGGACAATCCTGGAAGAAAACCATTAAGAGGCTCCAAAAAGGCAACTAAAGCTGCTCCAAAATACATTTAAGTATGGAAATTAACTCCAGAGTAGTGTGTGTGTTCACACACACTTAAATGTGCAACAAACCAAACACAAAGGGATATTTCATTGTCTGGGAAGAAGATTATGACTTCCAACACTCACCAAGGTAAATGCCATCAAGGTGGGAACATCTCTTCTTTGTCACATTCATGTCCACATAAAAGAGGACCACAGGGTGTCCAAAGTTCTCTCCTGGGCTTGGATCCAACACCAGCACAACGTCATGGGCAGAGGAACTGTAGAGCGGCTGGTTATGTCTGTGGGGACCCTCAGCTCTGTTCAGCAGCCGCCCAGCGCTGTAACTTCCCCTCAGCTTGGAGCTCAGCATCCCAGTGGAAAAGTCTGGCAGGATGGCCAGGACTTTGTTCAAGGGACCTGGACGGGTGTGGAAGAGCACAGTGTTGCTACTGAGTTCTCTGGCTTATTGAAAAGGACCCGGTCATGTGAGGCTCCGTGAGCTACATGGAAGAACTTTGAGAAGAAAACAAAAACCCAAATGTAGTCCAAGACATCCAGTCTTTCAATGCAGCAGACAAATATACAGGTTGAGGCTTACTTTAAACCAGAACTGTTGTGCATGATGTTGCCACTGTCCAGAATGAATTAAATTGCATGTGAATAAATATATTCACACGAAGTGAATATATTTAGATTGATTTCTTAGTACCTCTGTTATTATCCCATCAGAGTATGCAGCTTTGGTTCTGATCGCTGCTGTTGTTTCACACACATAATCCCACCCTGATAACTGTAATAATAAATATGCAGAACCAAAAAGAATAAAACTTGATTATGACCAGAATAAAATCTGTTCATACATCAATAACTGACCGTGAGTTTTCATTTACATTTTTGGCACCAGCAGAAGACATGAAAAGTCATGAGATCAGATGTTATAGAATATCCTAGTTTTAACATAGCAAATGTATACCTTTAATAGTGGAAATTTATACTTTTTTCTCTATTTACAGCTTTTCATCACCAGAAACATCCCAGTTTTTTCTTGAAAATATGTGACATTGATCTCAAAATATCGAGTTTTACAAGTTATTTGAAAATTTACTCCCCCTGGCCAATAATTCATTCTTTTTGATCTATGATGGCCATAATATGACTTTTTTTCCTGTGAGGAAATTCTGATGATAAAGTCACAATATTAGGTGTACAAGAATGAATAACTAAACCAAAATAAAGTGGTAATATGATGAAAATAATGTCATAATATTACTAGAACAAAGTCGAAATATGAGAATAAAGTTGTAATATTACGAGAATAATGTCACACAATCATTTCAAAGTCCTGATAATAATTTGATGCTGGTGTGCTAAAAAGATTTAGTATTTTCTTATTTGTAAGACCAATACCAAAATATAACTTTACAATATGCTCAACATTCCTTATTTTAACACAGGGGGACTTTGTTGTAAGAGTTCTCCTAAAATTACGCCCAAAAGGGGGTTGCCAGGCTCAGGCACTGTTATTTCGGGGGTGGCAGGCTGAAAAGTTTGGGAACCCCTGAAATAGAAAAAGACTTTGCACTCGCTCTGAAGGGTTCTTTGCCAGTGCTGGAAGCTGTGCAAATTGTTTCCTGTGACTGAACGTGCCAATCTGTAAGACTTTTATTCAACTGATTGATTGAGCTGAACTAAATTCTCTTTCTTTCACAACTTAGTGCTTAAAATGCGGTAAAAAAGAGCAGAAACGTTCTTGGAGAATAAAGAGAAAGAAAGTTAGAAGCAAAAAAGTTAGTTCTAGTATTGTTGACCTGATTTGGGTTTTGTTATGGTTGTGTGTTCTGTTTAGTCTTAGGTTTAGGTTCTGTATTAGTTTTGGTTTATGGAATAGTTTGGGTTTTATTGTGGTTTGATTTTGTACTTTTTATGTTATCAGTTTTCTGGCCTGCTCCCATCACTTCTGTCACCAGCCTTTATTCAGTTCACCTGCCAGCATTCTTTCACCTCTTAGTCACCACCATGTCACTCCCCTTCTCCAGTCACCATCCAATCAGCTTCAGTTTTATTTCCAGTCCCTTCCCTTCCCCTGATTAGCTGCACCCATTCTGGTGATTAGTTTCACTCCATTCACCTGCCTCTGCCCCCTGCACTCTGCCAGATCAATTCAAGCCTAGTGGTGAGTCTTATCCAGCGTATTCTCTTCTGCTTGCTCTGTTGATACCGACCCAATTTGCTTTTTGACTTCTGGGCCCCGTTCTTCGTACGTTGCTTAAAACATCCGAGATCAAGTGAGACATCCAAGATGATTTCATCCAGATATGATCCGGCTAACTGGGTTCTTCCAACACACCTGTTGTTTATGATTAGTATGGCTGGATTGAGTTTTCTAAGATAACTGCGTGGGTTTGTTTAAAAGGGGAAATGTATCGATAGTAGAAACATTGATCAGCAACGCTGCTATTGGCTGTTCAGCATGGCCAAAAAACGCCCACAGTTTTTCTCCCAGCAGAACACGAGCTTTTAATGGAAGGTTATGCCGAATTTGAGTTATTAATTAAAACGACAGGGAACACCTCAAAGTCTGTTAAAGCCAGGAGAGAGGGCTGGCAAAAAGCAGCAATCAAATTAATGCGTAAATACTGTCCATGGTAGATGTTTATATCACTTTCTACAGTATGAATTTTTGCATTTTAATAATTTCATATTTACTTTGTTCTTTTATATCAGAGCCTCCACTGGACCCACTAGAACATGAGGACAAGTAAAAGTGAAATACAAGAATATTCTACAAAATGGTAGCCTTTAATTATTATACTTTATTTTAAAAAGCCACTTGTTATGTCAAGAGATCCAAATTTCAGTGTCATTCCTTAGACACGGGAAGTAAAGGATGCGTGCAAACTGGGAATTTTAATAAAAAAAAAAATCTTTATCCATAAAAAATAAAAATCTTCCTTTTCCAAGTCATCCACAGTTTACATGGTAAAACTGTAGTCTAGATAATCCAGCCATAGTTTTTTTCTAATACAATATACGGCTCGACAGGAAGCAAGCCTTTCAAAGTAAAACTAAACTTCACAATACAATGGCCTGAACAAATCTTCTTACTGAATATGATAAAAATAAAAAGCAAACTATCATATAAATAACTTAAATATTTTCTGTTTATGACTCTTCTTGCCTGATCCGTGCCTGTTTTACCGCCCGCCTGTGTACCGACCTGGATTTGTTATCTGACCACCGAGCCAGCCTGACCTCATTTAGCCTCATTCTGCCTGCCTGTGTACCGACCTGGGACTATTTATCAACTACGAGCTTTGTCTTGCCCTGCCCGTCATTTCTGCCTGCTTGTTAAATTCCGCTTCCTGCTCCCGACCTTTTGTTTAAATAAACCTTCTTTTATTTAGCCTTTTGTCTGGCTGAAGGTTTATGACAATCATGCATACGTTGGCCAACATAAAGTGCATCCAGGTTAGCAGTTTGCGTGTTTAATTGCTTTAGTATTGAAACAAATCTATCTTCCTGGAACTTCAACCTTATGCCTAGCCATTTTTAGGTTTTGGCTTTGAAATTTCAAGATTTAGTTAAAGTTGCTTTTTTGAGAACCAACTGAATAATAATAATAAAAAGATGCCGCTGTGTTTGAATGTTGTTTTTTGTGCTTGTGCTTTTTTGTTGGCTATTCTATTTTTCTTGTTCACGTTTTCTGACTCATGGCCTAAAATTGCGATATGAGCCAGTTCATTAGGATTTTCCCTTGTGACCCATCGTTCTGGAAAATCCACAGATTTTCACCAAATGGTTGGAGGCGCATTTTCTGGGTGTTGTTCTTTATTCAAAGCGGAGTTTATGAACAGATTAGGGCGGACATCCAAACAGCACGGGGCTTCTCTGCTTCCATGATGAAGGACTCAGGGCAGCTCTCGCCTTTTCTTCTGTCTGAAGATTATTTTTCAGACACTCCAAACAAGCCGAAGCCAGATTTGTCAGACACATCAGTTTTCTGCTGTCTGTCCCTCCTGCAGAATCGCTGTCTGTCTTTGTTGTACACTAGGATAGAAGTTTCTTTTCTGCTGCCCTCCATGTCACACAATCATCTAAAGATCTTACCTAACGCACTCCCACCCACCAGCATTCTCTTCCACTTCTTCCTTCTACCACTTAACAGACATCTTTGGGCATCCTAAAGCCTTCTTCTCTTCTTTGCTTCTTTGCAAAGTTCTCTCACCTTAATGTTTTATGTTTGTTTTGCAGCTGCAGTAACTTGCAGGGGAGGCCATTTAGATACAAAGTGATAGCAAACTTCTCTTTGGAGGTAACCCTTGTTAACGCAGAGAATGAGGTCCCTGCTTGATGTCAGCCGGTCTGCCAGCTGGACACACAGCTTCACCCGGGCTAAAACAAGCTGTACTGAAAAGAAGGTAATCGTGTTCTAGCTGTTTGTTGAATAATACACTTTTAAACTAAAATGTAGCATATCTTGTCTGTAATAAACCCCCTGATCACTTTGCAACACTGTGAATGTGACGGGCAGCTGTGTGAGTGTACGCAGAGCAGTGCGATGTGCTGACGTGCGGTCCTACCTGCAGTGGCGTGCTGCTCCGCCATGTACACGGCCACAGAGGACAGGGGCAGGAGGGTGAGCCGTCTGCAGTCCGCCTCAGACATGGAGGACATGCGGAGGCAGCGGTCCAGCTGGTCCCAGTGCAGCACCTGGAGTCCTGAGCGGACCCAGTGGTCCAGCCGGCTGAGGGCCACGCTGCCCCCTGGGGCCACAGAGGGAATGGGCTGGATAATGGAGGAAAGTGCAGCAAGAAACATGAGGAGCTGCATGATGATGCTGCCTGCTCTTCACGTTGAACTCTCTCTTCTTTATTAAAACTCAATGGGTTTTTTCTTCTTTATTTTGATTCTATTTTTCCACTATTAATTTGCTTCTTGGGATATCATTTCTGTATTTTAAACATTTCAGTTCCAGAGGTAATTTTTTCTTGACTCATCTGATCCAATCTTCTTTTTTTATGTTTTCACTTTATTTATGTTGCTTTAGCGTCTGAAGTCCAACTTATTCTTTGAATTTCCTTCTGGTTTATATTTTAAAAAAGGTCTAGAAATCTCAGAGGTGAAATTAATTGAGGTTTTTTTTGCCAAGTTGAAATTCTTCCTTTCCTTCACTCGTTTTTTTTTTTTATTTGCCCAGAGCAGAACCTGAAGGTGAAATAAACGGCAGCATGGTTGGGTTGCAGAGACTGTCCTCCTCCTGCTGGGTCTTTATTTAAGTCCTCTATCCTTTGTTTTTATTGGTTCTCAGAAGAAATCCTTTGCTGTTCGTGACCAGATTTCTTCTGTCAGTTCTATTCTCTTTGGTTCGGAACAATCGAATCAAACACCAGAATCTCCATTTAGTCAGATATGCACTGAATTATTTCCCCCTTTTTCCTTTAGCCCTGTTTTCTTCTTGATGTTTGAAAGAAAAAAGGTTTTCTGCAAATGCAAAAATGAAAACTTTTTTTGGTTTGGTTGCTTGTCTCGTCCTGTGTGTCTTCTTTACTCCTCTTTGGACTTGGAAGAGCTTCAGGATCCCAGCTGGGTTAGAAGAAGTCAGAAACTCCGGGGCTTTTAGAGTAGAGAGCTGCTCTGTCCTGCATGCTGTCCGCAGCTAAGTGGACTAAAGCTGCTGCTGCTGCTGCTAATAGTCACTTCCTCCACAGTCTGCTGCTCTCTTTTACTCTCTCTCTCTCACACACACACACACACACACACACACACACACACACACACACACAAGCTTCTCCCCTACTCAGTCTGTGAGCTTTGACGTGCGACAAAGATGGAATGGAGGGACGATGAGAGAACACAATAAACAGTCAGAGAGAGAAAGAGAAAGGAGGAGCAAAGGTTAGACAGAGGGCTGGAAAATAGGTTAAAACATGTGTTAAATTACCTCAACCTCAATAAAATGAAAAAGATGTACAAAGACAGGTAAGAGGGTAAAAATGCTGAGATGAATTTTAAAAGTTAAAGTTTTTAAGTTAATGGATAGATAATGAACTTGAGGGAAAGGAGAAAGAAAAGAAAGACTGATAGACAAGAATAAAGTACCATCTAAATTACTAAAAAACTAATGACAATGACCAAGGAATGCATGAAAAAGGATGGCAAGGGACAGGGTCAGTAAGAATATTTCTGCAATTAAGAACTAAGAGAACGGTCTGACAGTCCAGCTTTCATCAGCTTCCTTCTATCAACAAGGTGGAAGTCAGAAGATGATGCATGGATTTGTGAAAGAAAAACCTGCAGGGGAAATTAAAGATGCAATTCCACATACACGTTTACTGTAAAACAAATATAGATAACCAATACATTTGAAATAAATGCATATCAAAAATTCTGATCAATATATGGCCAGTGGCATCACTGACTGAAGACTTTCAGGCTTAGCAGGGGGGCTGGCAGACAGAAAAACAGATGAGAAAGAACGATTAGCAGATGGCCAGGAAAAGACATTAATAGCCAACAGTGGTTCACTAGTAAAGTCAAAACACTGTTAGGTAAAACATTGATAAGGGTGAAAGGCAGCCACGATTATGAGAAGGTTAAGGAATGAGATAAAATGTACAGAAAGAGATCGGGGGATGACAACTGGACACAAGAGGAAGGAGAGCAAATACAAAACATTAAGATAGTGGGAAGAGAAGACGGAGAGCTGGAAAACAGGAACGTTCAAGGGAAGAAGCTTCACATTCAGCACTGCCCTCTAGTAGTGAAATGTAGGAAGTACACAACCCAGAAAAGCAGTTCTTAACTGGAGCGTGGTTACCATCACCAGCAGATAAGATAAGATACTTTATTGATCTCACACTGGAGAATTCACGTGTCACATCGGCTCAATAATCAAAAGAAGGTGCAAGAAGGAGGAAAAGGTGCATAAGGTATATACAGTGTGTCCTTATATATACAGTGGATCAAAAAATAAATAAAAATAAAGCAGGGATTTAAGATGACTTATGTACATTCAAGGTGACTTGTATACATATGGATTTGACGTTGTACATTAAAGTGTTACCAGGTAAAGAACAACGGTGAGGTAGTGAGATAACTATAACAGCAGAAGTCACTTATTTACAGGTTATTGCACAGGTTATTGCTGTTACAGTGCAGCATTGTAAAATCTGATAGCAGCAGGAATAAATGACCTGCGGTAGCGCTCCTTTTTACAGACAGGATGTCTAAGTCTGGCACTAAAGGAGCTGCTCAGCTCCTCTACAGTCTGGTGCAGGGGGTGGAAGGTGTTGTCCATGATGGATGTGAACTTGGACAACACCCTCCTCTCAGCTACTTCCTCCACAGAGTCCAGAGAGCAGCCCAGGACAGAAGTCCTCACCAGCTTGTTCAGCCTCTTTCTGTCCCGCTCTGTGCTGCCAGGAGCCCAGCAGACGACAGCGTAGAGGAGGGCTGAGGCCACCACAGAGTCATAGAAGGGTTGACTTCTATGACTGGGGCCTGCTCACACCAAAGGACCTCAGCCTCCTGAGGAGGTGGAGGCGGCCCTGGCCCTTCTTGCACAGAAGGCAAAGGCTTTAAAAGGTTGAAATCACACGAGTTCTGATATGTATTCAGGAAAATAGACATCTCAGTTTCTCTGAAACTCCTGTAACATGGAGGATGACTACTTGTCCTCCTTCCTCCTTTCCCCCAATGGCTGGCTGGAGTCCTGTATTCTCTTTTCTACATCTATATAGAGGTTTGCAACAATAGGACACTAATGTTTCTGCCCATAATATAGACCCCATATGTGGAGTAAGGTTGACTGTGGCCACAGTTTCAGGAGATGGCACAGTTGTTCTGTGGTGACAGTGGTTCTGCTGATTCAAACCTTGCACAGACCACGTCCACCGCTTCATCAACAGGGTGAAGCACGCAAAGAGTGATGTTACATCAAAAATTGACCAATCGGGCGCGCCCGTGGCGGAGCCATTAGCGCGAACCGTATTAGGAGGCCTTTAGTCCTCTACGCGGTCGCCCATGGCGCTTTGCCGCCTGTCTAGGGTTAGGGTTAGGGTTCCTTTTCTGTAATTTTCTCACAACATGAACAAAGTATTTAAGATTGGCCTACAGATGACATCCTCTCCACATAGCCATTCTGCTGTGAATAAACCAGGATTTTCCAAAGGCCTCAGAGCCTCAGATCCTCCTCCTCTACGTATCACAGAACACTCTGGTACTGAGGAACTCCAAATTACTTCGCTGTGATACAGATTGGGCCCTGGCCACACGTTTATCAGACATGACAGTTCCCAGCATCAGCTTGGGCCTTTTGCCGGAGATTATGGAATATCTGTGATAATACGTGGCAGAAATAAGAAAAACAAAAGGATCGGTCCGTTAATGAAGTCTGCTTCTGTCTTGTGGATTGGCTGACTTCCTGTTTGCGGTAAGGCATATTGTGTCACTTCCTGTTGTTGCTGTGTGAACGACGGATTTTTGCTCCAGGCTCTCTCGCTTTTTATCTTTAAACCTCTTTGCTGTAACATCTGTTTCCAAATATACACACTTTTAAAACATTTTCTGTGGCTGCTCATCACGTTTGGGAACTCCTCGTGTTTCACACGGTTTGTTCTTTGGCGTGATAAAAGGGCGTTAGCCTAGCTTTAGCCTAGCGTTAGCCTAGCGCTAGCCAAGCCTTAGCCTCATAATGGCTTCTCCGTCTCTGACTAAGTCTCCTATCTGCTGCTCTCTGTGTCAGATGTTCAGTTATTCCTCTGCCTCATTTAGTGATCATGGTACATGTAATAAATGTAGTGTTTTTGTAGCTTTGGAGGCGAGGGTGTCAGAATTGGAGACCCGGCTCCGTGCTGTTGAAAAACCAGCTGATAGCCGCTCCTTTGCTAGCGCGGAGCCGCATAGAGTAACTTCACGTAGCGAACCTAAAGCAGTAGCACCCGAGCAGCCTGGTAACCAGGCTGGCTGGGTGACGGTTCGTAGGAAGCATAGCTCTAGATTACAGACCCCAGATCACCACCAACCCGCCTGCGTTTCTAATAAATTTTCCCCTCTCAGCGACAGTCTCGCTGAGGAGCCAACCTTAATTATTGGCAGCTCCATAATGAGAAATGTGGCACTAAAGAAACCAGGGACCATAGTTAAATGCCTACCAGGGGCCAGAACAGGCGACATAGAATCCTACCTAAAACTACTGGCTAAGGATAAGCGTAAATACCACAAAATTGTTATTCACGCTGGCGGTAATGACACCCGGTCACGCCGATCAGAGGTCACCAAAGTTGGTGTTGCTTCGGTTTGTGAGTTTGCTAAAACAATGTCGGACTCTGTAATTTTCTCTGGTCCCCTGCCTGATCTGACCAGTGATGACATGTTTAGCCGCATGTCGTCATTCAACCGCTGGTTGTCTAGGTGGTGTCCAGAAAACGACGTGGGCTATATTGATAACTGGCAAACTTTCTGGGGAAAACCTGGTCTGATCCGGAGAGACGGCATCCATCCTACTTTGGATGGTGCTGCTCTTCTTTCTAGGAATCTGGCCGGATTTATTAGTTCTCCTAAATGCTGACAACCCAGGGTCCAGACCAGGAAGCAGAGCCGTAGTTTAACACACCTCTCTGCAGCTTCTGTACTGTTACCCACCCATTATCCTATTGAGACGGTGTCTTTCCCACGGCCAAAACTTAACAGATCAAAAACTGATCTAAAAGGAACAAATCATAAAAACCTAATAAAAATCAATATGGTTCACCTTGAACCTAAAAATAAAACAATTAAATGTGGTCTATTAAATATAAGGTCTCTCCCTCCAAAGACTTTGTTAGTTAATGAATTGATTTCTGATAATCAGATTGATTTGCTTTGTCTCACAGAAACCTGGCTACAAGAGGACTACGTTAGTATAAATGAGTCAACTCCCTCCAATTATTCAAATTTCCACATTCCCAGATCTGTGGGAAGAGGAGGAGGAGTGGCAACTATCTTTCAGTCTGATTTATTGATTAGTCCCAGGCCAACTAATAATTACAGTTCTTTTGAACATTTAACCCTCAGTTTCCCTCATCCAAACTGCAAAGCAATAAAACCTCTTCTGTTTGTTGTTTTGTATCGTCCACCAGGCCCTTACACTCAGTTTTTGGATCAGTTGTCAGATTTGTTATCTGATTTGGTGTTAAATACTGATAAGGTTATTATAGTGGGTGATTTTAACATCCATGTTGACACTGAATGCGATAACCTTAGTGTAGCCTTTAAAACTATCCTAGATTCAATTGGTTTTGCTCAAAATGTGCATAAACCGACGCACTCTCGGCTCCATACTTTAGACCTTGTGCTGACATATAGCATTGACTGTGAAGAATTAACAGTATTCTCTCACAACCCTGTCCTGTCTGATAATTTTTTAATAACATTTGAGTTTAATCTAACTGAGTTCTCCACCCCCAAAAGAGGGTTCCATTATAGTAGATCTTTATCGGATAATGCTGTATCAAAACTTAAAGAGTCTGTCCCCTTTTTAATATCCTCAGTATTGCAGAAATGCCCTGTAGATGGCAGCAATGCTGTTTCTTCCCATTCACAAATCGATACCTTTGCTAACAATGTGACTTCCTCATTGCATTCTGCATTAGACAATGTAGCTCCGTTGAAAAAGAAGGTGATTATTCACAGGAAGCTGGCTCCCTGGTTTAATTCAGAGCTGCGTTCCTTGAAGCACAATGTTAGGAAATTGGAGAGAAAATGGCGCTCTACACACCAAGAGGAATCCTACTTAATCTGGAGGGACAGTCTATTGTTGTATAACAAGACCCTTCGCAGAGTTAGAGCAGCATATTTTTCATCATTAAATGGAGAGAATAAAAATAATCCTAGATTTCTCTTTAGTACAGTTGCCAAACTTACCCAGAGCCACAGCTCTGTTGATCCATCCATACCCTTAGCTCTTAGCAGTAATGATTTTATGGGAGTCTTCAAAATAAAATTGATGCCATTAAAAATAAAATAATTGGCATCCTCCCAAACATGATTACCTCGTCCTCAGTAAGTGAGGCAGCATTGGAGGAATCTTTAGAACCTGCGCAGTGTCTGAACTGTTTAAAAGCAGTAGAGCTTTCTGAGCTATCTAAAATCTTAGCTTCATCTAAACCTTCTACCTGAATGTTAGACCCAATCCCAACCAAGTTGTTTAAGGAGGTATTCCCTTTGATCAGTGGCACTATTTTAGACATGATTAATCTATCCTTAGTAAATGGATATGTACCACAGGTTTTTAAAGTAGCTGTTATTAAACCTTTACTTAAGAAACCTTCTCTTGATCAAAATGAGTTAGTAAACTACAGACCTATATCTAACCTTCTTTTCTTATCTAAAATTCTTGAGAAAGTAGTTGCTAATCAACTTTGTGAACATTTACAAAGTAATGACTTGAGGAGTTTCAGTCAGGCTTCAGAGCTCATCATAGCACTGAAACAGCTCTGTTGAAGGTCACTAATGATATTCTCATGGCCTCAGATAATGGACTTGTGTCTGTACTTGTCCTGTTAGATCTCAGTGCTGCATTTGATACAGTTGATCACAATATTCTCCTACAAAGACTTTGGAATCTGTCCGACAGATAAGGTTTAAACCAGCCGAATGCTTTCCCCTTAATCCCTACAGTATGTTCATTTGTTCATGTTAATAATAAATCTTCCTCAAACTCTAGGGTCACCTGTGAAATACCACAGGGTTCAGTCCTTGGACCAATTCTATTTACTATATATATGCTTCCGATTGGCAAAATTATCAGACAGCATGGGATTAATTTCCACTGTTATGCTGATGACACTCAGCTATATTTATCCATAAATCCTGATGAATCCAATCAATTACTTCGACTGCAGTCATGTCTTGATGACATCAAAAGCTGGATGACTTTAAATTTCCTGCACTTAAATTCTGACAAGACAGAAGTTGTAATCTTTGGACCAGAGTCCTCAAAAAATAAACGTCTTAATCAATAATTTAATATGGATGGCATTAACTTGGCCTCTGGTAATAAAGTAAAAAATCTTGGTGTTATTTTCGACCAAGACATGTCATTTAAATCCCATATTAAACAGGTTTCCAGAGTTTCCTTTTTTCACCTCAGGAATATCGCCAACATTAGAAACATTCTGTCCAGGAGTGATGTTGAAAAACTGGTCCATGCATTTGTTACTTCAAGGCTGGACTATTGTAATTCTTTACTATCAGGAAGTCCACAAAATGCAGTTCAAAGCCTTCAGCTGATCCAAAATGCTGCAGCAAGAGTTCTGATGAAAATCAACCAGAGGGATCACATTTCTCCAATTTTAGCTTCCCTTCATTGGCTTCCTGTTAAATCAAGAATAGAATTTAAAATTCTCCTTCTAACGTATAAAGCCCTTAATAATCAAGCTCCATCATATATCAGAGCTCTGATTACCCCGTATGTTCCTAACAGAGCACTTCGCTCTCAGACTGCAGGTCTGCTGGTGGTTCCTAGAGTCTCTAAAAGTAGAATGGGAGGCAGATCCTTTAGCTATCAGGCTCCTCTCCTGTGGAACCAACTCCCAGTTTTGGTCCGTGAGGCAGACACCCCGTCTACTTTTAAGACTAATCTTAAAGCTTTCCTTTTTGACAAAGCTTCTAGTCAGAGTGGCTCATGTTACCCTGAGCTACCTCTATAGTTATGCTGCTATAGGCTTAGGCTACTGGATGATATCAGGATCTAATTTTCTCTGTTCTTCAATTATGCATTACGTGTTGTCATTTCAGCTTTTAACTGTTTGCTCTCTGTCTTTTATCTTCATAGTAGGTACACCTGGTCTGGCGTTCTGTTAACTGAGACATCATCCAGAGAAGACGGCTCACCCACTACTACCATCTAATGTAGAACAGATTACTAGATCAATGTGTGCTTCTGTGCTTTTTTGTCTCTCTTGTTGTGTCTCTGCTCTGTCTTCTGTAACCCCAGTGGGTCGAGGCAGATGACCGTTCATACTGAGCCCGGTTCTGCCGGAGGTTTTCCTTCCCGTTAATGGGGAGTTTTTCTTCCCACTGTCGCTTCATGCTTGCTCAGTATGAGGGATTGCAGCAAAGCCATGTACAATGCAGACGACTCTCCCTGTAGCTCTACGCTTCTCCAGGAGTGAATGCTGATTGTCGGGACTTTGATGCAATCAACTGGTTTCCTTATATAGGACATTTTTGACCAATCTGTATAATATGATTGAATTTGACTTTGTAAAGTGCCTTGAGATGACATGTTTCATATAAATAAAATTGAATTGAATTGAAATGTATTAAGGAAAAGATAAATTGATTAGATATTTTGAGGAAGCATTTGGGCAGTAAACATATACAAATAGTTATTCAATATTTAAAGAAAACTAAATAATTTAATATAATTTGATTATAGAAGGTGTGAATTATATAAATGAGTAGAATACTAACATAGATAGATAGATAGATAGATAGATAGATAGATAGATAGATAGATAGATAGATAGATAGATAGATAGATAGATAGATAGATAGATAGATAGATAGATAGATAGATATAGTCCATGAAGAAGCACACTCCATACCAGTAAGTGGCGGTAATGATGCTAAAAGTTTGTTGCCAACCGCCATTAAACACCTGAAGAAGAAGAATTAAAGGAAACACACTCCATTCTAGTAGATGGCGGTAATGCACATCTAAAAGTTGCTTGCCAACCGCCATAAAAAAGAAGAAGAAGAATTAAAGGAAAGAAGAAGAAGAAGCAGAAAAAGAGTGATCACTACCCTATATTTATTGAAATTGGTAAAGAAATAGGAAAAATTGTTAATGAGACCTTAGAAAGATGGATATTTGGAAATGTTGATTGGGAAAAATATAAAATAATAAATGATGAAGAGATGCAAAAAGTTAATATAGATTTGCATGTTGATATGGTAAATTATTCTATTTGTGATGCCATTTTAGGAGCCGCTCGGGAAACAATCCAAAGGAAAAAAGGAAAATATAAGAAGAAAATTGTACCATGGTGGACGAAGGAATGTGAAGCGCAATTAAATCTCGAAATAAAGCTTTTAGATTGTTAAAGAGAAATCAGAATTTTCAGAATTTTATTGAATATAAAAGGTCACAAGGTATGGTTAAAAGAACGGTGAAAAATGCAAAAAAGGTTTATTGGAGTAATTTTTGTGATTCTGTAGGTAGGGAAACAAAGATTTCAAAAGTCTGGGGAATGATAAAGAGAATGAATGGAATTAGAAGGGAATATGGATATCCAGTTTTGAAAGATGGCAATGTTATTGCTGTGACTGAGGAGGAGAAAGCAAATATGTTAGTTAAAAAATTTGTTAAAGTTCATAGTTGTAATAATTTAAGCGCAGAAGAAAACCGCAGAAGAACTTGTACAATTAATGAAAATATAAATTTATTAGAAGAAAATGTAAGAAATAATGATTTATTGAATAGTCCTTTTTCTCTGTTTGAATTAAACAATGCATTAGGAAAATAAAAAAATTAATCTCCAGGAAAAGATAATATTTCTTATATTATGGTTAATAAGCTTAGCAATTCATCTAAGAAGGTTTTATTGGAATTCTATAATAAGATATGGGAAGTGGGTATTTTACCTCTAGCTTGGAAAGAAGCAATCATAGTTCCAATCTTAAAGCCAGGTAAAGAGCAGTCAAATCCAGCAAGTTACAGACCCATTGCTTTAACTTCTCATATGTGTAAAATAATGGAGAGAATGGTAAATGAAAGATTGAGTTACTTTGTTGAAAAGAGGGGATATTTATCAAAATGTCAAAGTGGATTTAGAAAAGGGAGAAGCACTATGGATCCTTTACTTTGTTTAGAACATGAAATCAGAAAAGGGCAAGTTAACAAGGAGAGTGTAGTGGCTGTTTTCTTTGATATAGAGAAAGCTTATGATATGATGTGGAAAGATGGACTGTTAATTAAATTGAAAAAAATGGGAATTAATGGATCAATGTTTTATTGGATAAAAGATTTTTTACAAGATAGATCAATACAAGTAAGAATAGGACAGCAATTGTCAGAAAGGTTTTTTGTGGAGAATGGTACACCTCAGGGAAGTATAGTGAGTCCTTTGTTTTTTTCTATTATGATTAATGATATGTTTGACAATTTGGAGAGTGGAATGGGGTGTTCTTTATTTGCTGATGATGGAGCAATATGGAAGAGGGGGAAAAATTTAAAGTACATTGTTAAAAAGATACAAGAAGCAATTAGTATTATAGAAGACTGGTCATTTAAATGGGGGTTTAAAATGTCTATAGATAAAACAAAGACTTTATTTTTTACAAGGAAGAAAGTAACTGAAGATTTAAAACTGCAAATATATAATCATGAATTAATTCAATTCAATTCAATTCAATTTTATTTATATAGCGCCAAATCATGAAACATGTCATCTCAAGGCACTTTACAAAGTCAAGTTCAATCATATTATACAGATTGGGTCAGATTATACAGATTGGTCAAAAATGTCCTATATAAGGAAACCAGTTGATTGCATCAAAGTCCCGACAAGCAGCATTCACTCCTGGGTAACCGTAGAGCCACAGGAAGAGTCATCTGCATTGTACATGGCTTTGCTGCAATCCCTCATACTGAGCAAGCATGAAGCGACAGTGGGAAGAAAAACCACCCATTAACGGGAAGGAAAACCTCCAGCAGAACCGGGCTCAGTATGAACGGTCATCTGCCTCGACCGACTGGGGTTACAGAAGACAGAACAGAGACACAACAAGAGAGACAAAAAAGCACAGAAGCACACATTGATCTAGTAATCTGTTCTACATTAGATGGTAGTAGCGGGTGAGCCGTCTTCTCTGGATGATGTCACAGTTAACAGAACGCCAGACCAGGTGTACCTACTATGAAGAGAAAAGAGAGAGAACAGAAAGTTAAAGCAGAAATGACAACACATAATGCATAATTGAAGAACAGTAGAACTCAATATAGTGAGAAAATTAGATCCTGATATACTCCAGTAACCTAAGCCTATAGCAGTAAAACTATAAAGGTGGCTGAGAGTAACATGAGTCACTAGTTATAATTTTTGTCAAAAAGAAAAGTTTTAAGCCTAGTCTTAAAAGTAGACAGGGTGTCTGCCTCACGGACCAAAACTGGGAGTTGGTTCCACAGGAGAGGAGCCTGATAGCTAAAGGATCTGCCTCCCATTCTACTTTTAGAGACTCTAGGAACCACCAGCAGACCTGCAGTCTGAGAGCGAAGTGCTCTGTTAGGAATATACGGGGTAATCAGAGCTCTGATATATGATGGAGCTTGATTATTAAGGGCTTTATACGTTAGAAGAAGAATTTTAAATTCTATTCTTGATTTAACAGGAAGCCAATGAAGGGAAGCTAAAATTGGAGAAATATGATCCCTCTTGTTGATTTTCATCAGAACTCTTGCTGCAGCATTTTGGATCAGCTGAAGGCTTTGAACTGCATTTTGTGGACTTCCTGATAGTAAAGAATTACAATAGTCCAGCCTTGAAGTAACAAATGCATGGACCAGTTTTTCAGCATCACTCCTGGACAGAATGTTTCTAATTTTGGCGATATTCCGGAGGTGAAAAAAGGAAACTCTGGAAACCTGTTTAATATGGGATTTAAATGACATGTCTTGGTCAAAAATAACACCAAGATTTTTTACTTTATTACCAGAGGCCAGTTTAATGCCACCCAGATTAAGTGATTGGTTAAGAAGTTTATTTTTTGAGGACTCTGGCCCAAAGATTAAAACTTCGGTCTTGTCAGAATTTAGATGCAGGAAATTTAAAGTCATCCAGCTTTTGATGTCATCAAGACATGACTGCAGTCGAAGTAATTGATTGGATTCATCAGGATTTATGGATAAATTAGAAAGGGTTAGGGAATTTAAATTTTTGGGTTTATGGTTGGATGAAAAACTTTCTTGGAAAAATCATATTCAAAAAGTAATGAATAAGTGTAAGAGAGTTTTAAATGTAATGAGGTGTTTGGTGTGAAGTGAATGGGGTGCTGAGAGGAAGGCATTGAAATCAATATATACTGGGTTAATAAGGTCTGTATTTGATTATGGAAGTATTGTATTTGAATCAGCATCAGAAACACTTTTTAAAAAATTAGATAGTATTCAGTATCAAGCCTTGAGGTTATGTACAGGAGCAGTTAGAACAACTCCAACTTCAGCCTTGTTAATAGAAATGGGAGAGATGCCACTTAATCTTAGAAGATTACAGTTAAAGACCACTTATTGGTGTAATTTAAAGGGCCATGATGGAAATCATCCATGTCAAGGAATTTTGAAATCTAGTTGGGAAAAAGAAAAGAAGAAATTAAATTCTTTTGGATGGGAGATAGAAAATATTATAAAAGATTTTGTTTTTTCTGATATAAATATTAGTCAAACAGTTCCTCTTTCGCCAGTTTACCCGTCTCTATTTCATAATAATGTTGTTGATTTGACTTTGTTGGAGAAAAGGAAAGGAGAAAACATTTCAGATCCATATTTGATTCATTCATATTTAGATAATAAGTACTATGGATATGTCCAAGTTTTTACAGATGCATCTAAAAACTCAAATAGCAGTAATGGCGTGTCTTTCATTGTTCCAGAATTCAGAGTTAAAAAATGTAAAAGAATTACTGATGGAGTATCAGTTTATACTGGAGAGATGATGGGAATCATTTTAGCTTTAGGATGGATTGAGGAAGTCCGTCCATTAAGAAGCATAGTTTGTTCTGAGTCAAGTTCTTCATTATATTCATTGAAAAATAATCACGCTATTATAGTAGACCGGATCTTTTATTAGAAATTCTGTTAATAACTTATAGAATTCAAGAAATGGGTTTATTAGTTATATTTACATGGATACCGTCACATATAGGAATAAGAGGGAATGAGTTGGCAGATAAATATGCAAAACAAGCTTCAAAATATAGTGTTATTGATATATTAGTTCCAGTTAGTAAAGAAGAAATCAAATCTATTATTAAACAAAAGGTTAAGGAAAGATGGCAGAGACAGTGGGAGGAAGATAGAACTGGTAGATGGCTGTACAGTATTCAAAGAAAAGTTGGTGCAATGAGGAGAACAGGACGAAATAGAAAGGAGGAAACAGTTATATCTAGGTTGCGTTTTGGACATACAAGGTTAAACAGTAATTTATTTAAAATAGGAAAACATCGAAATGGAAGTTGTGATTTTTGTGGTCAAGAAGAGACGGTAAAACATGTTTTGTTGTTCTGTACAAAATATTCTGTTGAGAGAAGGAAATTAGTTAGTCGGTTACAAGAAAATAAAATACAGTTAAATTTACAAGATATTTTAGGAAAAATTTCTACTTCTAAAGATATAAGTTATTTAATTAATTATCTCAAGAAAACAAAATTGATAGAAAAGATATAAGTTTTTGTTTTGCTTTGAGGGGGGTGTTTAAAGTTAGCGTCCCGATCCACACTCCATTCCAGTAGATGGCGGTAATGCACATCTAAAAGTTGCTTGCCAACCGCCATAAAAAAGAAGAAGAAGAAGAAGAAGAAGAAGAAGAAGAAGAAGAAGCAGAAAAAGAAGGAGCGTTTACGCGGAATAGACGATCTTCGACCGCGGTGCTGCTCTCGCTCCGCGGCTGTTTTTGTTTAGTAAACTCCAACTAGCTTCCTGCTGTCAGAGAAAGTGACGGAAACGCGCGGAGCGGAGCAGCGCTGAAGATGACGTCAGTAAGGCAGGAGATGAGGAGCGGTGAGTGGAAGCTCGTGACTCTGATAGCTTGTTGCTAAGCTAACCTCCCGGCGAAGCGGTAAACACATGCAGGTACGGAGGCTGCTCCGGTAACGGACCGTGGCTCGGTGCTCGGTGGTTGAGACGCCGACCCGAGTCAAGAAGACAATAAAAGCCTCTCTGACGCGTGGCAGTGTTATTTCCACGCGTTAAACGGTTGTTTGTCAGCTAGTTTGGAGGTGGGGGGTCCCACGTGAAGGTGTTCCCTCCCTGGACACGAGTCTGTGGGAAGAGAGAGATCTGCGGGGACGAGGAGCGGATGGACATGGGGGGGGCATCAGAAAAGAGAGAGGGGAGGCGGCGTGGCGTGGCGTGGCGTGGCGTGGCGTTGGAGCCGCGGAGAGATGTCCCAAAGTTTTATGGGGAAGGATGGTTAGAGATGATAGATGACGGGCGCAGTTTGGCATGATGAATAATGACGGAGAGCAGAAAGCGTTCCCTGACCAGGTGACCAGGTGAAGGAGGATGTCACCAGGGTTCCCGTGGAGTCTAAACACGACTGGACACTTTGCCTCCACAGCTAGACAGTTAGAGCGTGTGCTCTGAGGCTCAGATCCTGCCAGATCAACTCTTTCCTGTATTGTCTGTTGTTTTCTTCATGCTGTGTAACCACTTCCCCTCATCACCTGTCTGCCTTTCATCTGGTCCCTTTCAAACTACTTTCCTTTACTTTGGACTGTTTCAGGGCTGAAGCTGTGCCGTTAAGTGCCTCTCTGCTTCCATGGAGTCCCCCAGCAACCAGCGGCAGCCAGCAGGTCTCTCCCAGTCTGCAGTCCCCCGGTCCTGACAGCCTTCCAGGAGCCTTGGTGCTTCTGTCGTCAGCTTCAACCTCACCATCGTCACCGTCCCATGTGATGGCACATCTGTCCTGATTCAGACTGCGTGGGCCCCAGAGGGTTCGGATCATCAGCTCACACTGTCCTGATTCCACGGGGGAGGGGGGGAGATCTGCACTTTGGCATTTTTGGGGGCAGCCATGAGCGCTGTTGGTCAGGGGTCATCAAGAACTTCTTCATCAAGTTGGAGCTGACGTTTCTAATTCCTTCCTGCTGAAGAAGCACTCTGAGCAGGGAGTCTTCACCGTCTTTCTCTATCCTCTGCAGCAACGCCGCACCATGCCCACCAACCAGTCATCGCCCTGGGGGGGAGGGAATGTCAGGGGATGTTCCAGTGCACGTGATTCTCCCACGGCTGCCTTTAAGGTGTCTTTCCAGAACCCTCCCACGGAGCTCCCCAAGGCCAACAAGCGAGACCCACCTCTGGCGTCTGCTGTCGTTTCCTCCGTGTCTTCATCTGCTTTTCCTGTGTGGGAGAAAGAGGGTGGACACAGTTCAACGTCCTGGAGTCACCATGTTGCCACAGAGCGGTTGGTAAGCCAGCTAGAAAAGCAGAACGCAACCCAGAGACCAACTCAGGACCTGGCACCAGCCAAAGCCAAGCAAAGTGCCCGCAGCGGTGCGTTTAAGGAAGCCCCACTGAGAGGGGTCACCCAAGCCCACAGTCCTCAGCCTGGAAGCGGGTCAGCATTGCAGAGCGCTCCCCGTTCAACAGGTGACGCGCCCCCAGACTCTCCATCAGGCTGTGAGCTGTTCGTCAGAGGACACGCCGCAGGGCGGCGCAGCGCCCAGCTGATGGTGAGCGCGTATACGGGGACCCGTTTCCTCCTGCTTGTTGTAAAAAATATCGCTGGTGGCCCTGTGCTTTGCTTTTTGCCTCTGAGACACGTTTCTCTCCAGGTCATTGCTCAGACTTTCTGCCATGAACTGGACAGGTTCATTATCCAGGAATAAGTCACAATCACTGACTGCTCTGACCTCGTTTGTGAGAACAGTGAATATCACCCAATCACTGCACAGCATTCCGACTCTTTGTCACATCAGAAACAGCAACTTTGCTTGATTTTATTGGCATTCTTTGAATTAGACGATCACATATACGTGTAAAGCCAAAGTAGCACTCTGTGTGTGTGGTGTCAGGATCTGATCGCTCCGCTCTTTGCTCCGCTCTTTGCTCCGCTCTTCGCTCCGGTAACGCCCGTTTAGGCGCCCTAATGGAGAAAAATAGTCGGCACGTATTGGTTTTAGCTTGTGAGGGTAACGCCCTCCTGTTAGCAATTTTGTTGGTAAGAATGACTCAAAGTCTTCTTGAGGGGTTCCAGTCCAGTAGGACCTGACCACGTCATCAACCCAGCATGCATTGAGCTGGTGAAAAAATGGTGACCTCCATGGGTGAAAAATATGACGGAGAATATTGAAATTTTTTAAGTAATGAGTTTTTACTTTTCACAAACAGCAATTTTTAATTAAATAGGAAAGTTCCAACATTTGGGCCAGCATGTCCTTTCTAGGACATCTTCTACAGTCTGTTTGCTCTTTTCTCCAAGGTTGCCATTGGTGACCATGAAATGACAGCAGTCACCTGGCTCATTGTGACACACATTAACATTCATGAGGTTGGTTTCATTGAGCATTTCTAGTAGAATCTGGGCAGAACATAGGGCAGAACCTGGTACCAAACGCTCAGCTACAGCTGGGATCTGTGAAGGGAAAACATCTGATTATGGCTTTTGGACATTTGCAAACCTTTAGTATGGATCCTAGGCAATGTTTTCTAAAGCAGACTTCTGGCATGAATCACTAATAGTTGTTCTTTCTCTGTGAAATTAAAGCTTGGTTTGTTCTTTTAGAACCCAACCCCAGCTTCCTCCTGACGTGTCCACTGGGTTCCTTGGTCTCTGTGATGCTGCTTGTTCTCTGAGGTTCTCTGAGGAACCTCTGGGTCTAGAACCAGAACAGCTGCAGTCAGACACACTTGGACTGTAATGAGGCGTTACTAGAAAGCAGTTGATTCTGCTGGATCTGATTAGCTGGGTCGACATTTTTCAGATTAAAAAAAGCCACAGATCCTATTCTTTCTAGGGTGACTAGCACTTGAAATCTCAGTGAAATACAAAGTCAAAGCGGTATCAATCCTTTGTGTGACCTTTTTTTGTGAATTGATTTTCTGGTGACACTTCTTCTGTTTTATGTCCTCAGCCTGAGGCTTCAGACTGTTTCTGTTCCCCACCAGTGCCTCAGCCCTGCCTTAAGCTTTCCAAACATCAGGGAACAAAGTTGTGGAGTTCCAGCCACACTGGGACAAAACTAGAAACGCGGAGCACAAAGAGGCAGACGAACGCGCCACGGAGGAGCCATTCGGCCAAAACGGCATCAAAATGCGGCCAGTGGCAAAGCGGCCGAGCATCACGGCCGTCTTTAACCAATCAGCTGCTGGTTAAAGGTGGTCCTCCAGCTGTTCTAGCAGCAGCCTCAAACAGCAAGCCCCAGAGTTGGTCATGGAGCCGGCGGGCCAGCCGCAGTGGACCTGCTTCCTCATGCAGCGTCCACATGGTGGCTGAGCACGGTGACGGCCAGCAGCTGCAGCGCACACAGCTCCACGCTAAAGAAGGTGATCAGTTTATGTTTGATCTTCTAATCCTCTTGCATGTGACACAAGCATGAAGAATCAGTGGGATCTGCAGATCCCAATTAACACCTAACCTCACTTTGGACTATAAGGCGCACTTAAAATTTTCTCAAAAATTCAAGGTGTGCCTTATATATGCTTACCATTGGGATTACTGACCCATTTTATTTTTAATGTTTTTATTTTATGTGGTACAGTGCACTCAAATCTGTTAAAACGTGTGCTTACTAAAGTCGGACTTTAGTAAGCAACAAGCTGCTCGGCTCATTGATATTCAGAGCATTACGGTACACTGTGTCACCACCTGGTCAGACCCCTGAGCTGTCTACCAGACTGCCTGACTGTAATGTCAAAACTAGAAATGAATTCATGTAAAGACCCCCACATTCTCCACGTTCTACGCGCACAGCTTAACTTTTAGGACTTCTTAGAGGCAAGAAGTCTTCACATGGACCTGTTTTCTATGCGACACCGAGCTTGATGCACTGAGCTGCTACAAGCAGGCGGTCACAAGGACGCACAGCATCAGGTCCTCTCTGTTCTCAGTGACGGGGGGAGCCTGCTGGGAAGTGTAGTCCTCCCGGTGGAGACGGACAGACAGCTGCGTACGTGAAGGGGCGCGGTGATATTACACACTTAGGAAGAATATTTATTGCGCCTTATGGTGTGAAAAATACAGTAGTTTAAACCTGATTTTAAAAGGTTAAAGTCATAAAAGGATTGTTTTTGGTCATGTGTGGCCATCCTGGTAATGAATCCTACCTGACTCTGCCCTATGACTGATGTGGCTCCGTGTCCTGCAGGAGCCTTGGTGGGCTCAGTGACCAACCAGATTTCAGCCATCCACCTCACACCGGCCCAGTCCCTCACCTCATCTCCATCCGTGACAGAGGAGCAGCTGACTAGGTTAGTTGATGCTTTTAGCTCGTCTTCTTGTCCTTGGATCATTTCATGTGGACTGTTTCACTCCTGCTTTGTTTCTCCAGGTCAGAGTGTGTGATGCAGGTGGATGGGGTTGAGGAGGAGCTTCCTGATGAGCTGGAAGGTGACTGCAGTGGTGACGGTGAGCGGATTAAAAGTGCCGTTTTATTCAGTCACTCAGATCCTAAAAGCTTTTAGTCAGGTTGACTAAGTTATTAAAGTAACATGCATCCAAAAATCACTATGGGATGGAGTAACAGCCACCACTGCAGGCTCCTACCGTCCGCTGCTCGATGGATTCCCAGTTATTAGTTATTGAATCCAAGCACCTGGTCATCTAAATCATTATTTTAGTTTGCACCAATGGGAAAATCCCAGCAAATGCATTTCCAACAGGTACAGACAGAAAAGAGAAAATAAATCCAGATTTCTGTGCTCTCCTGGAACTCTGGTTGGATTGTATGGAGACAACGCTTCAGGAGTCTCTGACTGGTTATCTCTGTTTTCAGATGACTCTGAATGTTATTCCATTATCGCATCTTCTTCTGCTGCTTCGCTCCCTAACCTCTCTAGGTAACACACACACACACACACACACACACACACACACACACACACACACACACGTTGGTATGTACATCACTGTGTAGACCAGGGGTCACCAACATGGGGCCCAATGACCCCATGTGGGGCCCTCAGGCCTGTTTTAAAATAATAGCAAAACACTCCAATGAGCTGCATTTAAAATGATATTTTTAATTTCCTTTTTATTGATACTTGTATTTACCCAGATTTAAAAATGACAAAAGCATTAAGTGTATTTATATTATGTAAAGATAATCTTGTAGTTCAAAGATCAGTGCAGGTAACCCTTCGTATGACGCGGTACTGATGGAGTAGCTCCTGGCTTCATAAAATACATTTTCATTGTGTGGACCTTGCAAAATGTCTTTAAAATGCCAATTGTCCACACAACGTTGGTCTGTCACGTTTGTGTCCACACCACGATAGACATACAAGTACACACACACACACACACACCGTTCCCTTTAGGATATTGTTACATTTCAGAAAGCAATCCAAAAAAGTTCAAAGGGAAGGAATCACATTGAAAGGCACCTGATCCTTGATAATAAATCTAAAAAGTAGGAAGATTTTTTTCAGATGCAGTATGTTCAGAAAGGATTAAATATTCAACATCTTGCTGTCTAGGGACGGGCGATATGGACTTTAAATTTTATCACCATGTGTTGTGGAACTATTGTGATAATGATAAAGTGATTATAAAAGAATATTACTAGCTTCTTGTAGGGTTTTTTAGGGAATTTTGCGGCTGTGATCTTGTCAATTCTAGTGCCCTAAATAAAAATACTATCCTTTAAAATGTAATGTAATGTAACAGATATTAAAACAAAGTTCTAAATGTTTCATCAGGACAAGTTACATAAACAAATGTGATTTCTATCACTATACTGCATACCGTAATGGTATATTTTTCAGTTTATTGAAACTTATCGATGCTCTGAAGAAACCAACAGTAAAGAAAATGGCTAAAATAATAATCCTGTCAGTTTCAGACATCACGACTAATTAAAATTTATTGTTACCAAGATAAAGCCAAATTCTTCTCATTAGAAGCTTTTGGCGATGCGATAAGGTCCATTGCTGTCATTCAGCAGGTGAGCTAACCTCTGATTGCTCCTCCCCTCCATGCTTCTCTCTCTCTCTCTCTCTCTCTCTCTCTCTCTCTCTCTCTCTCTCTGTCTGTCTCTGTCTCTCTCTCTGTCTCTCTGTCTCTGTCTGTCTCTCTCTCTCTCACACATATATATATTCTCTGTGCGTTTATTGTTGGAAGGGAGTGAAAGCAGAGGATGGTGGTGGAAAGCTCTGCTGTGTTGTCTCTGGACATTGTTGTGCTGTTAGACTCACAGCTGATTGTCTTGTAAAACAGCCCAGATCAGGAGCACTATTGTTGCCTTTTACCCCCAGCTGCTTTGTTCTGAACTTATTTTGCATGCACTGACCCCGCCCCACCACCAACTGAACTCTCCCCATCTCCACCTAAAAGCTCCACCTGTCTATAGTCCATCTGGCTAGAGATCTGTGTGTGGTTCCATAGTGAGCCTGTCAGTGGTGGAAGACGTTTTCCTGCCTCCTATATGACGGTCATGTGAGTACGTTGGAGCTGTTGCCCTAACCTTTTTATGACGGTAAAGTCTGCTGCTCTGTGTTCATAAGCCTTTGTAGTTGGTGTTGGCCATCGTTAAGTGACTATCTGAAGCGTGGGATTAGTATGGCCTTTCAGCTAGTCCTCCGTTCCTCGGTGTGTGAAAGGTGTCTGACACCTAATCCTTCCTGCCAGCCATGTATTGCACCTTGTGTTACAAAGTGAATCGGTGACCTGATGCCAGCTAGTGTTAGTTAAATGTCACTGAGGGCACCTGGTGCTGCGTTACCTGTAATCCGCTCAGGTTCTGCTTTGCTTTTCTAATTACAAGCCCTGCTGCTGGGATCCTGTTGATAGATCTACTCTAGAGATTTATATTTTGAATGCAAGGAGGTTCTGTTCAGTCTAATATACTTTCAAATATTTTTTTAATAGTGTCAACTCCTAGTTTAGTGATCAGAGATTTGGTTGGAGTTACATTGCATGACAGAAAATCTACAAATAAACAGACCATATAAATGGAATTGGTCACATTTTAGGCAAGCTCAGCGGTTTCCTCGTCAGGTTGGTTTATTATTCTTTCCCAACTAGGAGTCCTATAATGTTCCACAAAAGTTTAAGCAACAATTCCCAGGTGTACTTTGAGATGAAAACAGAACTGCGATCATGATCGCTGTTGCAGATTGTTTAAAAGTAACTCTGGAGACTCCAGTCTGTTAACGATATGTTTTCAGGGGTTCTGGGTCAGCAATCCAGATCTTTGAATCCAGGTGTTCCAGTCACCTCCACAGCGTAAATATCCAGAACCTCGGCCTACAGACAGTAAGCCAGGTTGATTTGGACAAAGTGACGTTCCTGGTGCTGTAGGAACAGTTTGGTGACGGTCCGTTCCCTTTCCAGCAGTGCTGCACACAAAGCGAGCTCCACGTAGATGTAGCTTTGCACAGATTCCTCATCTCACTCTGATAGGACTCTCGTGTGAATGGGAGTGCAGCCGGTGGGCCGGGCCTTCTCTTCCATCATCTGTGTCGGACCTCTCAAATGTGTTCCTAGAGGAATGGTGAAAAACATCCCATAGAGGCCCTCTAGTCTCCACCCTGTGGCTAAGCGTCCTGGGACTGAGGAAACTGTTACGGCTGTAAAAGGTCAGAGCGTATAGACCAAGAATGAGATGACTTGGGTTCACGTGAGTGTGAAGCCAGAGTAGTGAAGCCAGAGTAGTGAAGCCAGAGTAGTGAAGCCATGAATGTCCATCAGAATGTCCTTCTTCTTCTTTGTTTTCCTGGTCAATCCTTTTTATTGAGCAGTTTCCATCCTGGCTCTTTCTAATGTCCGGTGTTTTCTGGAGAATACTGAGGAGTAACCAGAACAAATCTGTAAACCCTTAACCTGATAAACTCCTCACCTCCTCTTCAGCATCGAGGAGCCCATGATATTGGGGGTAGAGGGCGATCGAGAAGAGCGACCCGCCCTTGTCCCCAGCTTGTTTCCACTCATCCCCCCCACTCTCTACTTCAGCACAGCCAATGAGAAAGGTCAGCAGTGACTCCTGTGTTGTTTCAGCCGGCTAGCTGCTCTTCACCAGCTCATCATCCTGTCTTGTGTGTCCTGCAGTGGAGCTGCTGCCTGCTGAACAAAGACGGCTACTCAAATGGAAGATGAGCTCCGTTACTCCCAACATTGTCAAGCACACCATCGCCAGGTCTCACTTCAAAGTCACCAAGAGTGAGTCTCACACTCGGTGCTCTTCTCTGGTGTACTCAGTGTAGTGGATCACTTCAGGTCCAGCAGTTTCTAGCACTAGGAAAGTTAAGCCAGGCTTTGAGATGTACCTGCAGACTTGGGTCTACTAGTGACGCGTGTGTTGTTGATGCAGAAAGCTCTGACTGGCTAGGCTGCTGGGGGCACCACATGAAGTCTCCTGGCTTTCGGGCGATTGGAGAGCACCAGAAGGTGAGTCTCAGCAGAAGCTCTCCAGCTGATGTCCCAGCAGACCCAAAAACCTAATGTAGCTGTTGTCTTCTTGTAGTTGAACCATTTTCCAGGAACCTTTCAAATCGGCAGGAAGGACCGGCTTTGGAGGAATCTGTCCAAGATGCAGCTTCGCTTCGGCAAGCAGGAGTTCAACTTTTTTCCACGGACATTCATCCTTCCTCAGGATATCAAGCCGCTCCGCAAGGCCTGGGAAGACGGCAGCTCCAGGCAGAAGTGGATTGTCAAACCTGTACGTTCTGCATCTTTCTAACGTTTTGTGAAATACTTCTAAACGTTGCACAGGGTAGGGATAATTGGACATATTGCACATTTGGCTTTCAAAAATATTGCTGGTTAATTAAAACAAAGTTCCCTTTCCTTACTCTATAGCTGTTGACAGCATACAACTATATTCCATTCAGTCTCAATGTTCCTAATTCCTCTAAAATATTTTAATGACTGTTTAAACTTACAGACCTTCTGTACGATTTTCAGTGTAATAATCTAGAGTTTGGGGGACAGAAAACAAGCTCAGACAGTAAAACTGTGTTCCTGCTGGCCTGAATGGCTTTTATTTCCAGCTTGTCTAGTGTAGGCAAGGCAAGTTGATTTCTAAAGCACATTTCACTACAAGTTCTTTACATGATTAAAACACAGGAAAACAGAATAAAGGCAAGTAGAAAAACTTGGAATAAAATATAGGAAAATGGAAACTAAAAGCAAATATTAATGATTTTAAAACAGTTTGACTACAAAGTTGAACTAATGATGTTTCAGTAAAACAGTTTAACTAGAACAGTTAAAATCCTGAACAGATGTGTTTTTAATCTCGATTTAAATGAACTCAAGCTTTCAGCACTTTTACAGTTTTCTGGAAGTTTGTTCCAGATCAGTGGAGCATAGGAACTGAATGCTGCTTCTCCATGTTTGGTTCTGGTTCTGCAGAGCAGGCTGGAGCCAGAAGACCTGAGTGGTCTGGAGGGTTGATGCCCTGATAACAAGTCTGTGATGGATTTAGGTGCTAATTCAGGGATTTATAGACTAACAGAAGGATTTTAAAGTCTATTCTCTGAGATCCAGGGAGCCATGGAAGGACTTCAGAACCGGGTCCATGTTCTCTACGTTCTTAGTCTTAGTGAGGGCAGCAGCGTTGTGGATCAGCTGCTGTCTAGTAAACACTTTAATGGTTGTAATTAAATTAAAAAGATTGGGATTGTCATGTGACTTGCTGCTCCATTGCATTTTCTACATTATATGAATCATTAGATTAAAATTTAAATGCATCTTGGGTATATTATATATATCTTCATTTGCACGTTCACCAGCATCTCTGTACCAGCTTTAGGTCCTTGGAAATGAATCTGGTTCCAGATCCAGATGATTTCCATGAATGTGTTTAGATCCAGAGTCAGAAATCCTTGTTTTCCAGGTTTCACCAGGATTTCCACATTCTTGTCACACACAATGAATTTGGTGCGCCGGTTTAACCACGTCAGACTAGAAGTCAATCGATCCATCGGCCGGCTGATATTTTCTATTTTTTTCTGTATCAGTATCAGCCGATCTGTGCATACGTGTGCTGATCCATTAGTGCATGCAGCAGCCGTGGTGTGACTTGACGTGAAGCGCATACATCGCTGCTCCCTCCCTGGCATGTAGCGACTGCTAATGTAAGACTGGGATATGTTTTTAACTTTTAATGTAGTTTTAAGTGTCTAATTTAGCGGTATCTGGCCTTTAAAATCTGTCTGTGTCAGTGGGGGGAACAGCGGTGTCTGAAAAGCCGTATCTGATCTCCAGCTGGCCAGCTGCCACTGCTGTGTGTGTGTGTGTGTTCCCATGTAGAATCATGTATCCACATAAAGATAATTACCCATCACCACGCGTACAGCATCTAACTTTACTGAAAATAATGTCCGTACACTGCAGCAGTGTCTCCCCATCAAACTAAATAAGCTCTTTTCTCACTCCTTTTTCTACATGATCGGATTAGAAATGTATTTGGATTAAATATGGGAATACAATCAATTATTCCTGTTTTATTTTCGCCACTCGCCAACTCTGAAATAAATCAGAACATGCTGTTTACATCGGGTGCACGTGCGCACTCGGCTCAGTTTGCCACATTCAGAATAATTTGAGTCTGATAAGTGTTTATATGCACATTGATGGGATTATCAATCGGCATAAACCACCCCTCTCATTCAGAATATAATTTCATTCCATTTGCTCCTATCATCAGATTATGATCGGCCGTTTATTCCGATTACTTTTGTCCATGGAAACGTAGCTAAGGTGCTATGTTCTGTAAATTGGAGCAAAGTGCATCCTTAAGAGTTTGTTTTTTCTTTGTACCTTTTTAGACTGCAGTCTGTAGCCGAATTTTAATATCAGCCGGCTTAAACACAGGTTTTGAGACTTGTGTAACATTTGTTATCGTTGTCATTTTTATCATGTAAATGTAAGAAGAAACAAACGACATTGGCCCAAGAATCGGCAGCACATATCGGGGATTGGTTAGACTGATGTCAGAATAATTGGTATTGGCGACGGCCTTAAAAATCATGTACTGATTTATCTTTACATCAGACAGACAAGATGGTTGTGTCCTGACTGAAGTTAATTTCCAACCATTTAGCACAACATGCTTCTCTGCTTCCACTCTGTCTTTCTGTTCCACATCTCTAGACAGTCGTTCTTCTTTTGATGAAATAGCTCATATGTCTTGTTTCCTCTGGGGGAAAATGTTCTGTTATGCAGTTGTTAAGCTGTAGGACACACAGTGCACCCAATCTGTCTTTATAAGTTGTTTTAAATGCCATTCCATTCAATTTTATTTATATAGTGCCAAATCATGATACATGTCATCTCGAGGCACTTTACAAAGTCAAATTCAATCATATTATACAGATTGGTCAAAAATGTCCTATATAAGGGAACCAGTTGATTGCTTCAAAGTCCCGACAAGCAGCATTCACTCCTGGGGAACCGTAGAGCCACAGGGAGAGTTGTCTGCATTGTACATGGCTTTGCTGCAATCCCTCATACTGAGCAAGCATGAAGCGACAGTGGGAAAAAAAATTCCCCATTAACGGGAAGGAAAACCTCCGGCAGAACCGGGCTCAGTATGAACGGTCATCTGCCTCGACCGACTGGGGTTACAGAAGACAGAGCAGAGACACAACAAGAGAGACAAAAAAGCACAGAAGCACACATTGATCCAGTAATCTGTTCTACATTAGATGGTAATAGCGGGTGATCCGTCTTCTCTGGATGATGTCACAGTTAACAGAACGCCAGACCAGCAATGCAAATAGTTTTTTGGGCTGCTGTTGTCTTTTCTGGAGGTGTTTAGCCAGTAGTCAGAAATCCACTAAGCTGGGAGTGTGCTGACTGTCTCTCTTGCAGCTAGTTCTGCTTTTTAAAATGTTCTTCTGTCTCCCAGCCTGCATCAGCCAGAGGAATAGGGATCCAGGTCATCCACAAATGGAGTCAGCTGCCCCGTAAGAGGCCACTGCTGGTGCAGAAGTAAGCAGCACAGAGCCGAGCAGCCCAGGAACGCTTTAGCTTCTGGACACAAACATTTCTCTCCTGCTTCTTTGTCTGCAGATACCTTCACAAGCCCTACCTCATCGGGGGAAACAAGTTCGACCTGCGGATCTACGTCTACGTGACATCCTATGACCCGCTCCGAATTTACGTGTTTTCTGATGGACTGGTGCGATTTGCCAGCTGCAAGTGAGAATAAGCGACATCCTTTAACGTAATGTGGAGTGGAACTGGTGCCCACTGAGGAACAGGTTCTGTTTCCCTGCAGGTATTCGTCTTCCATGAAGACTCTGAACAACAAGTTCATGCACCTGACCAACTACAGCGTAAACAAGAAAAACTCAGAGTACCAGACAAACAGTGACGACAAAGCCTGCCAAGGACACAAATGGTAACCCGCGGGAGATTTGGGATTTGGTTTCTGCGTGGAGAACCAAGACATCCATTGCATAGACGGACGTGTGTATACTGTTGACTAGAGCTGCAGAATATGTTGAATTGTAGTCACCATCACAGTACCGCACTATGCAACATCACAGTCACTAGCACTGGGTCAAATCTCTAGATTTAGGCTTGATTCTTTCCAGTCCAATCTCAAATTGGATTGCTGACATTAAAAACACATTTTTAGCCGTTACCTGAATTACATGAGTGTAGTTATGCAACATATTGATACTAGTATTATATTAACATTGAACAGCAAATCAATAAAGTAATGGTAGTTAATGGCAGCTGTAAGGACTGAATGTTGAGGGGAGCAAACCCAGACAGATCCTGGCTAGACAACACACGACACCAGAGATATCTACAGCTGCTGTTTGAACCCTAACCTGGTGCTTTTTAAAAATATGACTCCCACAGTGGAGTGTGAGTTATTTTATTTGTTCAATCAATCTTTGGTTATATGACTCGATCATTAGCTTTTAATTTGGGAATCGATTCAGAATTGGGAAATCAATGTTTTTTAACACAGCCCTAACGGTGACAGAGGACCACTTGAATGCAATATTTGGTAGAATGTTATATTGCAGTTTCCATCCATCCGTTTTCTGAGCCGCTTAATCCCTCATGTGTCGCGGGGGTGCTGGTGCCTATCTCCAGCGTTCACCTGGCGAGAGGCGGGGTTCACCTGGACAGGTCGCCCGTCTGTCACAGGGCTATATTGCAGTTTCCGCATGCAGATAAAATATTCAGGCTGTTGGATAGATTTTCACTGCCCTCGATGTCCACATGTGAATGTTTTAGTAATAATAATAATAATAATAATAGCTTCAATTTATATAGCACCTTTCAAAATACCCAAGGTCGCTTTACAAGAGTGTGGGTAGGGACAGGGTGGGGGTTTAGGGAGGATAGGCAAGTAGCCACGATGCTAAAGCTCAGAGATGTTGTCGAGTCCATTGTGATGGAGAAGTCTGGAAAATTCAGGCTATTTGTGACTGATATCACTGGCACATCATTTAGTAATTGCAGTTGCATGTTTTGCTGATATGGTGTAGCCCTGCTGTTGACATTCAGCCAATAGAAAGCAGGTTCTCCTCCCTTTTAGGAATGTAAAAGTCAAAGCTGCATTGTTTGTCTTTTCAGGGCTCTGAAGGCTTTGTGGAACTACCTTGGCTCTAAAGGAATCAACACCACCCTTATATGGGAGAAGATTAAAGACATTGTGATCAAAACTATTATAGCGTAAGTTTTCCACTTACTGACAACCTGTACAGCTGGCAGGCCTTAAGGGTGTTTACTCTGCAACACCTTGCATGCTATAGCCTTCATGTTGTAAAGGTAAATCTTCCACCATTGAGGTGCATCAGTGATTATGTGCTACTTGCCTCTTTTCCCAGTAGCTGTTGCTATTTTAAGGCGGTTTTTCTGTCAGAACATGCTGACCTAGTAACGGCACGTTTTGTTTTCAAATTGCATCATTAAATCTGCACCAAGATGGGGATCAGATTCACTTCTTTTAAGGGATCCATGATTTGTTGAACATATTGGCTTAAATATGTTGTAATTTTCCTATTAACTTAAAAATTGCTGTTTGTGATACGTAAAAATGCATAATTAATTCACAAATTGTATATTTTTTGTTATATTTGAGGTCGCCATTTTTTTCACCTGTGCAATGCATGCTGGGTTGATGATGCTGTTAGGTCCGATGGACTGGAACCTGCAAAGTTAACACAGGAAAGTTAACATTACCCAAACAGCTTTTCATCAGATTGAGTTTGACTGGTATAAATTTAGACAACGGTGTCGCTGCTGGCTGTAATTTCACAACAAAAAAAATGAGGTGGAAAAAGAGTGATGCTGGAAGAAAGGAACTTCCAAAGGACCCACATTTGTGCTCTCAGCAGTCCCCTCAAGAAGACTTTGAGTCATTCTTACCAACAAAACAGGTGGGCACTACCCTCACAAGCTAAAACCAATGCCACCACACACAGAGCACATCCTTAACTTTGTGTTTTCAGTTTAGAAAACTCCAGATGAGTTTTGTCAGAATGAAGCCGGCGCTGTATTTAGTTTGACTGCATTGTTCAAAAACGATTTAAAGAAGGATCTTAAGTGTTAGTTCTGCCATATAAGGTAATGCTGACTGTCGTATGGGATTACTAGTCCATATACTAGTCCTAAAGTGCAGAAAAATCAACTTTAATGGTTCAGTAGCGGATCTAAAGCAACTCATCCACCAATGAGGCGTAAACTCAAATTTCACGGCTGCTGACGATGTTTTGATCTGGAGCAGTTTGGTAAAGTCCCTGTTTAGCGTTAGCATGCATACTCTCTTGGTGTAATTCATGGATAATTGGGCTCATAACATAATTTTGTGTTGTTCCAGTTATGTACAAACAAAATGTTTATGAAAAAACTAGTTTCCCTGCATAATAAGCCGTGTGTGAGTGGGCATCATTTATTCTACCCAACAAAATCCACACTGTGTGGCAGACTGGTTGTCAGCCTCTTCTTCTCAGTAGGACGTGTGAGATTGTTAGATGTAGCCATCAGTGATCTGGTTTTGGTTGTGGACATTTGCTGAACTGCCTTAATGAAATCTAGAAGCACAAAGGATGCTGGTCAGGTGTAGGTGCAGCTTCAGCTCTGGGTATGCTCCATGCATCCATGGGTCTGTAGTTACAGAGCCCTGTTATAACATCGCTGACGTCTTTGCCAACTTGGTTTTCTAAATGTGTTAGGACTGTGAATGTCTGTAGCTGTCAGACACGTTCACAGAGAAAACTGAATGGGACCAAACTCTGTTGGCTCTGAAAGCTAAGCAACACTAAAGTTTCCATGTTTCTGTGTTTGTTTCTCAGCTCTGAGCCTTACGTGAACAACCTGCTGCAGATGCACGTCAAAACGCCTCACAGCTGCCACGAGCTGTTTGGCTTTGACATCATGCTGGACGAGAACCTGAAGCCCTGGATCCTGGAGGTCAACATATCACCCAGGTGAGACCCAAATGCATGCACCTCTGATCAGAAGGCCGTCAAAGCACACCTGTAACTCTGCCCTCTCCTGTTCAGCCTCCACTCCAACTCAGCGCTGGACGTTTCCATTAAAGGGCAGATGATCAGAGACCTCCTGAACCTGGCCGGCTTCAGGATTCCTCCAAAAGAAGAAGTGGTCTCCTCCTGCAGCAGCGCCTCAAGCTCCACCAGCAGGTCAGCTATGAGGACAACCAGCCGATACTCCGGCTTAACTGGAGTTAAAAGGACCAGTCTTTAAAAGAGATTTCAAACCATTTCAAGGTATTGATTGGCCATCCTTCCAGAGACTGGAAGATCAGTCCAAAGATGTGGAGCAGCAAGAGGGAACGCTCTGGCTCCTCAGCTCACCAGACGAACATCAAACAGCTGCAGGTTATCTGCGCTCAGAGTTCAGCTCTGATAAATGATGATCGTTAAACATTCAGCAGGGTTTCCTCTACGATTGTTTTTAACCACGGTGGTGGTCTGACGGGGACAGCTGCCTCTGCCTGGGAGACAATGCTGAGGGATTCTTGGCTGCTCTACCTGCTGTCATGAGACAATAACGCTAGAAAGTCGTTAAATCACCAAAAACACTGAGAAACATCACTAGATTTCATTCTAGTTGCTTTTTTGAAGTAGAGAAATTGTTGCTAGTGTGGTCAGAAAAGTCCACAGAT
Organism: Fundulus heteroclitus; assembly: GCF_011125445.2. Lineage (NCBI taxonomy): Eukaryota > Metazoa > Chordata > Actinopteri > Cyprinodontiformes > Fundulidae > Fundulus > Fundulus heteroclitus. The sequence continues at coordinate 112,176 of NW_023396805.1, forward strand.
ATAGCAATCGCCATGTTGGCAACGCTGGACTGTCTGCTCTAGGTTTCCTTCACTACCGAGAGCAGCGTAGCACTCACTAGCCACTTTAGCTTCATTCACTTGCAGCGAGCCAGACAGGACTCAGAGGTAAATTTTAACATTTAAATTCATTTAAAATATATTCTTTACATGTGTTTTTATTCATTCTGAAGGTGTGGCGGCTTTTATTTTGGTATGGTGGTGCGCCTCGATCAATGACATGTAGCAGAAACACTGTATTTAGAAAGTAAAAGTAAAATCATCAAAAGCATCCTAAAAGGTACAGGTAGCCAGGGAGGAGGACAACATGGGACACGCTCACATGGTCTTTTAGCGGCGCTTTGGACCAGCAGCAGACCACTGAGGGGAGAGTTGTCCGTCCCAGAGCAGAGTGGCTGTAGTCCAGTCTAGACCTAACAAAAGAGGGGATCACCCTAAAGACCACCGTGAGGTAGACCACCCTCAGATGGAAGAAGCTAGACTGGTCTGACCTGTCTATCAACTTTAAACCATTATCAAAACATTAGCCCAAGATTTTAAAGGACCAGCTGCACTGCTGTCACCTCAGGCTGATTTGCATTCACGTAAAGGAGAAAGTTTTCCACCGCTGGGATTCTGCCTTCCACGTCAACCAAGGGATTTACTGTTTCCATTCATGTAACTCTGTGTAAACCTGGATTAAAATGGCTTCCTCTGTTTGTAGTTTGTATGGAGGGAACAAGCAGCGGAGCAAAGCAGAACTTTCTGCCGACGAGAAAGTAAAACGAGCCTTCTACGTCACACAGCGCTATGCTGACCAGGTAAACACACGCATGCTTCCAGCTGTGTCACAGCAGGGTGAGTCTGGTGAAATGCCATAATCTACATTCACTGGGTGCTTTGCTCAAAAGCAGCTTCAAAGAAATTCAGTGCACAGCGGGCTCCTTTTTATTCTCAAGAAGATCCTTGAAAGGCTTCCAGGAATGACCTTAGAGCAAACTGACCTGTCTCTCTGCTCCTGCCCCGTAAAGGACTTCCTGTCATCGCTGTTGGAAATTTTGACTCCAGAGGACATCCGCGTGCTGGCAGAGAGCGAGGACGAACTGAGTCGCCGAGGAGAATTTGAGCGTGTTTTCCCATCGCCGTCATCTTCGCGCTACCTTCGCTTCTTTGAGTGTCCCAGATACCTCAACATGCTGCTGGACCAGTGGGAACAGAAGTACTGCAATGACCGCAGCAAATGTGGGTGCTCACACACAAGGAGTTCTTACTGCCTTCTGTTTGTTTACAAGAAATCTTTAGTAATCTAGCAGAAACCCTGGTGCCAAATGGTGAGGAAAAATTAGATGCTACCTTTAGTTGCATCTGTTGTGATAGAGGTGAAAACCTCCAACCTACTCTTAAGTAAAATCCTAATAACCCACACCCAGGGAGCATTGTATTTATAGATTCAATGGAAAAGTCATTCTCTTAAAGTCCCTGAAGCTGCTGAGAGACCTAACGTGGCAGGTTTGTGTCTTATTACAGGCATCAGTGTCCTGAGAGTCTACTGTCAGAGGGGCATCCATGTGGGAACCAGGGACCCTGCTCACATGGTGAGAAGCTCTGAGGCAGTCCTCCTAAGAGCTCATCATATCTGATTTGGGCTGCTTCTATATACCAGCTTTCATAAAGAAGATGGAAATGGAACATGGCACCAATAGACTGATCACAAAGGTTTGATAGTCAGTAGAAATGAAATGGCTTGAGGGCCATTTAATCACAGATCTTCTATCTGATGTCCATGTCAATGTTAACTTTATTTATATAGCACGTTTAATACAGATGCCTCTGTCCAAAGTGCTGTACACAGCATTTGGTCCCCTCTAGTTCTCAGCCGTGATCTTGGCACAACCAAAGGCAGTTGACTTCCTGATCTTGTTGAACGAGCAGGAACATGGACCAACAAAAGCCCGGAAAGATGGAGGGCAGCTAAATCATTCAAACGTTTAAAAACCCCTAACAAAGTTTTGTAACGAATCCTATAGCTGACTGGAAGCGAGTGCAGAGCCGCTGCCCCAGCAGTTCTCCTTGTTCTGATGACGTCTGCTCCACAGGGTTCCTTCACCAAGCCGCTCAGTCCACACCCTGCAGCTGAAATGAAGGCTTTGGTTCTTTAGTTTATAGATTAACCCAACTATCACAGGGCTGTACAACAACAACTGTGGTGACCCTTAGAAAAATGATCAGAAGCCAATCCAGGAGTTATAAGCTCTTGCTTTTTCGTGCCTGTAAGTAAATGAGCTGCAGCGTTCTGAACTACCTGCAGGCGATGAATGGAGGCCTGATAGAGCCCACAGTACAAAGAGTTGCAGTAGTCCAAACAACATGTAATTAAGACATGAATGGGACGTTCTAGAGCAGCATGATTTAGATAATGTAACTGGAAAAACCTAGACATAACAACTGCCCTTAGTTGCTTATCAAATTAGCTACTCAACTTGGCCAAGGCAGTGACATCAAATGGATTTCCAAACACAACTGTTTCAGTTTTAGTCATTTAGCTTTAGATAATTGTGTGCCATCCAGTTCTTCACTTCCATAAGACATTCAAACAGAATTTGCAAATTTCCTGAATTTGAAAGCAAATCAATTTGCAGATCTGCAAAACGATGAAATGAAATGTTACGCCTACTAAATATTGACCCAAGTGGCAGCAAATCCAAAGAAAACAGTATAGGTCCCAAGATAGAACCCTGCAGCACTCCACAACTGAGTGAGGCAACATCAGAGGTATAGGGAGCAAGATGCACAGGTGCTAATTTTCAGTGTTCATAATGTCCCAGCTCTGTTTAGATGCACAGAAACACCGTGCAGAACAGCATTCTTGTCATTGTTTTAACAACAGTGGCTATAGGGGCTAAACCAGAGTCACCACCTATTGTTGATTAATGCTTCATGTTCAGCTGAATAGTTCAACATGGCTTAGAAAAGAAAAAACATTTTGCTATAAAATGTGACTTAAAACACTTTTTGAAACCACTTTCTTTCAAGTGGTGCTAAAGCATCAGAATAGAGACTGAGAAGGTGAGACCCAGAAGGAAGAAACACAACTAAAGACCTAAAATGTTGAATGCCTGTCTCTGTCTTTGACTCTTTGCAGTGGTCCAAGTGTAGCTACATGCCAAGGACTGATGTCCAGAGACTCGGTGTATTGAGTCCATCTGGATCCAGGTAAACTCGTGCCACGTTGTAAATGTCCTTCCCTTTCTGTTCCGGAAAGTTAACGGCAATCCAAAAAATGCAGATATTGTTTGCATAAAAAACTGGGTTGGTCGAAATATGAGTAGTGTTATTATGACACGGACATTTATTCTTTTGGTGCAGAATTATTGTCCTGACTGATTTGTCCTCTGTGACCCTTAGTGACAGTTTCCCATTTGCTTTACTGGGAGGTCATTTTTGCAGCAAGTTTCCTACATTGACCGAGGCTGACTGTGCGCCCTCTAGTGTCCCACAGAGGACACAACGAGCTGGTAGACCTCTCCTAGGTGCATCTCAAGGCTGTGGTCATCCATGTTGCTTTCACATCTCTTTTCCTTAAACTCAACCTTTCCAGGAATGTGCCTGGATACATTACTCGCTGAAACAGAAGGCTTCTTTAGCAGCAACCTTTGTTTCTGTTGGGCTTACATTACCTGTAAACCATCATTTTTTCCCACTTAACACAGATGCATGCTCTACATGTATCCCTCTGTGTGTAAGAAACCCTTATAAAATGAATAAATGAACACTTTTTCATGATAACCTATTCTAATTAAGGTGGGACTTAAATCAGTGTAGCTGTCAGATAGGTAAAGGAACAATGAAAATAATCCGTTTAACAGGACCTCCTGGTAATATTCATGTCCACTGGTTTGAAAAGGAGCAGCTGTAATTTGCTGTGCTCAGCAGGCCAGGAAAAACTCTCTCTTGGTAAAATCTGTAAATATTTATCATGAAGCAAGTTTGGTCTTGAACAAATAAGAAAAGAATTAAAATGACGCAGCCTGACAGAGCCATGTTAGTTAACCTGAGATCATT
>NW_023396806.1:0-116006 GCF_011125445.2 Fundulus heteroclitus
AGGAAGCCAATGAAGGAAAGCTAAAATTGGGGAAATATGATCGCTATTGTTGATTTTCATCAGAACTCCTGCTGCAGCATTTTAAATCAGCTGAAGACTTTGAACTGCATTTTGTGGACTTCCTGATAGTAAAGAATTACAATAGTTCAGCCTTGAAGTAACAAATGCATTGACTAGTTTTTTCAGCATCACTCCTGGACAGAATGTTTCTAATTTTGGCGATATTCCTAAGGTGAAAAAAGGAAACTCTGGAAACCTGTTTAATATGGGATTTAAATGACATGTCTTGGTCAAAAATAACAAGATTTTTTACTTTATTACCAGAGGCCAAGTTAATGCCATCCAGATTGAGTGATTGATTAAGAAGTTTATTTTTTTAGGACTCTGGCCCAAAGATTACAACTTCTGTCTTTACTTCCTTTTAGATGCAGGAAATTTAAAGTCATCCAGATTTTGATGTCATCAAGACATGACTGCAGTCAAAGTAACTGATTGGATTCATCAGGATTTATGGATAAATATAGCTGAGTGTCATCAGCATAACAGTGGAAATTAATCCCATGCTGTCTGATAATTTTGCCAATCGGAAGCATATATATATTAAAGAGAATTGGTCCAAGGACTGAACCCGGTGGTTCTCCACAAGTGACCCTAGAGTTTGAGGAAGATTTATTATTAACATGAACAAACTGGAATCTGTCCGACAGATAAGATTTAAACCAGCCTAATGCTTTCCCCTTAATCCCTACAGTATGCTCAAGTCTTTGTAGGAGAATATTGTGATCAACTGTATCAAATGCAGCACTAAGATCTAACAGGACAAGTACAGACACAAGTCCATTATCTGAGGCCATGAAAATATCATTAGTGACCTTCACCAGAGCTGGTTCAGTGCTATGATGAGCTCTGAAGCCTGACTGAAACTCCTCAAGTAGGTCATTACTTTGTAAATGTTCACATAGTTGATTAGCAACTACTTTCTCAAGAATTTTAGATAAGAAAAGGAGATTAGATATAGGTCTGTAGTTTACTAACTCATCTTGATCAAGAGATGGTTTCTTAAGTAAAGGTTTAATAACAGCTACTTTAAAAGCCTGTGGTACATATCCATTTACTAAGGATAGATTAATCATGTCCAAAATAGTGCCACTGATCAAAGGGAATATGTCCTTAAACAACTTGGTTGGGATTGGGTCTAACATACAGGTAGAAGGTTTAGATGAAGCTAAAATTTTAGAAAGCTCAGAAAGCTCTACTGCCTCTAAACAGTTTAAACACTGCTCAGGTTCTAAAGATTCCTTCAGCACTGCCTCACTTACCGAAGACGAGGTAACCATGTTTGGTAGGATGCCAATTATTTTATTTTTAATAGAATACATTTTATTTATGAAGAATCCCATAAAGTCATTACTGCTAAGGGAATGGATGGATCAATGGAGCTGTGACTCTGGGTAAATTTGGCAACTGTACTGAAGAAAAATCTAGGATTATTTTTGTTGTCAATTAATAATAAAAAACATGCTGCTCTAACTCTGCAAAGGGTCTTTTTATACAAAAGTAGACTGTTTTTCCAGAATAGGTAGGATTCTTCATGGTGTGTAAAGTGCCAATTTTTCCCCAATTTCCTAACATTGTCCTTCCAAAAAGTTCAAGGAAATATTTTAGTCTAAATATTTTTTAGACTTGGTGTCTATGGTGCAGACAAAAATAAGAATACAATAAAATAAAATAAAATTGAATAAAATCGATATATATACAGAAGCAATATACACTCAGTAAACTGTGCGTTAATGTAACGCAGAGGCTTGTAAGTCCTGAACGGGGGAGAGAGACAGTGTCCAGTGTCACAGGCGGCTCTTGGCCTTGTTCATCAGACCGGTAGTAGATGGGAAGAAACTGTGCTTGTGGCGTGAGGTTCTGGTCAATCTCATCATTTTGTTTAGTAATTTCTGCCAAAAGCTGCAGCATTTTGATTTAATCCATCGAAAGCAGCATTTGCAAGCAATGCTCTGATTGGATGAAAAAAAACTGTCTGTGATTGGCTGGTGGAGTCGACCGTTTTGAAGTTGCGAGCACAGAGACGGAAACGAGTGAGCGTAGAAACAGCCGAGCGAGCGCACGGCTGGTGTTGAGCATGGAAGGACCAGGTGGAGCGTGTGAACAGTGGGTTGAGAAGAGTTTATCACAGTTGAGCATGCACATGTGATGTTTAAATGCTGAATACCTGTGTCACTGCATGCTTGAATTGGTTCCTGCGAGCTCAAGGCAAAGGCACAAAAATAACGTCATAGTGATTCACGAGGAGTTCCCAAAGCTGAAGTGCAGCAAGAGAGAATGTCATGAATGGTGTGGAGCAGAACCAAGAATTCAGCCAAAACAATGTTTTTCCTTTTGCTGGATTTATTGAAGGGCAAGATTAACAAAAACCAGATCCAAAAAAAGGGGTAAGGCAGACATCCAATACACTTGACAGGAACAGAACTGGCCAGAATAAACAGCAGGTTAACCAAAACAGGATCAAGGTGCTGGGGCTCTTACCAAAACAAACCAGGAGGAACAAACGCGTGGGCATGAAGTGTGATGAACCGACGGGGAGCAGAGAACTAAGGCAGGTTTAAATAGGCGGATAGAACAGGTGAGCGGAGGGAAACTAATCAAGGACAGGTGGGAGTGATTAAGGGAGCAGACAGGACACTAGAAAATAACCCTAAGACAAAACCAAACAAACCAGGCACAGAACTAAAAGCAGAGCTAAAACAGGGACCGGATAACTAACACAATAAAGGGGCTAAACTAGAATCCAAAAACGGAAATAAATCCAAGGGCAAAAAGAGCTACTTTAACCAAATAATAAAGATAAACCAGAACAGAACGTGACAGAGCCCCTCCCTCAAGGACGGATTCCAGACGTCCTTTGAACCGAAAATAAAACAGATTAGACCGGGTGGGTGGAGGGGGTTACCGGACGGAGGGACACAGTCCATACAAAACAACCCGACACGGCGAACAGATGAAACAAAATCCAAAAATTACCAATCAAAACCTGAACCAAAAACAACCCAGACAGGGTGAACTAACAACTAACAGAAAAGTCTCAAAAAGTCTGCCGGACGTCCCGGAGCACGGCCCCGGCATGTCAGGTTCTCCGGCGGACGTCCCGGAGCACAGCCCCGGCGTGTCAGGTCCTCCGGCGGACGTCCCGGAGCACGGCCCCGGCGTGTCAGGACCTCAGGAGGCCGTCGGCGGACCAGCGCCCTCGGTGCTTGGCGCCTGGAGAGGGAGAGAGCAGAACCTGGCGCCTGACTAAAGACTAGAGACGGCGCCTGACTAAATGCTGAAGAAGGCGCCGGACTACAGGCTGCTACAGACGGAGCCTGGCTACAGGCTGCTACAGGGGGAGCCTGACTACAGGCTGCTACAGGGGGAGCCTGGCTACAGGCTGCTACAGGGGGAGCCTGACTACAGGCTGCTACAGGGGGAGCCTGGCTACAGGCGACTGGTGCGGGAGCCTGGCTACAGGCTTCGGGCAGGACCTGGCTACAGGCTTCGGGCAGGACCTGGCTACAGGCTTCGGGCACGAGTGCTTTAAAGCTGCGAGGAAATGGCACTGGAGACAGTGTGTTAAAGCTACGAGGAGCAGGCACAGGAGACTGAGTCTTTAAGCTGCGGGGAGCAGGCACAGGAGGATGAGTCTTTAAGCTGCGGAGAGCCGGCACTGGAGGCTGAGTCTTTAAGCTGCGGAGAGCCGGCACTGGATGCTCTGCTTTAAAGCTGCGGGGAGCCGGCACTGTAGGCTGGGCTTTAAAGCTACGGGGAGCTGGCACTGGAGCTGAAATCGAGGGCGGGTCCTCCAGGGCCCCTTCTTGGGGCTTGGGGCTTGGGCGTTCCTCCTGGGTCTCCTCGTCGCCCGCTGGCGGCGGATCCCCTTGGGTCTTCACGACGCCCGCTGGCGGCGGACCCCCCTGGGCTCCCTCAGGAGATTTGGGCAGAGGCGGACCCTCCAGGGTCTCCTCGTCGCCCGCTGGTGGCGGACCGTCTTCGATGGATGCAGGTGCCAAGGTGTCAGCCGGACCCTCGGGGACAGGTTCTGGGTTCGAGGTGTCAGCCTCTGCTTTTAGTTCAAGCACAGAACTAAAAGCAGAGCTAAAACAGGGACCGGATAACTAACACAATAAAGGGGCTAAACTAGAATCCAAAAACGGAAATAAATCCAAGGGCAAAAAGAGCTACTTTAACCAAATAATAAACATAAACCAGAACAGAACGTGACAGAGAATGTGTTTTAAATGTGCTTATATGTTAGAAACAGATACATATCACAGCAAAGAGATTAAAGATGAGAACAAAAGCGTCTGGAACACCAAACCACAGTCATCACTGCAGCAACCGAAAACAGGAAGTGACGCAATACGCCTTACCGCAAACAGTAAGTCAGCAAGCAATCCAAGCCCTGCAAGAGACATGACACCAAAGAAGGCAGCATAGCTAACGTGTTAAGATTCAAAGCAGTAACAAACTTTCAGAAAGTTTACTTTTAGATTTAAATTTATCTCAAGTAAAGCATATGATTGAAGGTATAAACAATGAAATGAAACTAAAAAAAATTTTGCTCAAATGTACATTGTGAATATACAGTTGAATGACAATAAAAACAGCTATGATTTTTGATTGGTCCAAGGCAAGTGAGAGCTGGTGGACTTAAAATGCTGTTCTGGGTTCTTTTGTGACCTCCTGGATGAGTCTTCAATGTGCAATTTTTATTTGGCTGGACAGTTCTGGAAAGTTCTCCTCTGTGCCATGTTTTTCTCCATTTGAGGATATTGGCTCACAGGGTTGTTTGTAGCAACCTATAGATGATCTCAATTTCTTTGGATCAGAACCAGATGTGTTGCTTTTTTAAATCTTTTGCCAGACTGGTTCTGTTTCATATATATAAATATATGAAACAGAAAAAATACACTATATTACACGGGTCTGATACAAATCAGGGTGGTTTTAAATTGGTGAAATTAAACCAAAAAAGAAAGAGACATTTCATGAGTTATTGGTTGGTCTGGACAGGCTTTTCTGCTATGAACGAAGATTATCTCTGTATTTTATTATTTGTGTGTCAGGATCTGCAGGAATGTGATTAGTTATGTCAGCTCCCTGGGGATGCTTTTGGTCTGTAATTCCCTTATTCTGCTTGTCTCTAGATTCTCATTTGTGTTACCTGTTGAGTTATATGTTAAGGGTTTAGGCTTATTAGATTCTTGTATCTGTTAGATCCGGTTTCTGTTAGGTTATCTTCTCACTGTAGTAGTTCGGTTATATCCTTGTTTTATGCTTGCCTTTCTTTAGTTCAGTTTCTGTGCTGTATTTATTTTACTAGCGCACAGTTAGATTTAGTTAACTTATTGTCCTTTATTTATTTAGTCCTGTTATATCTTTTCTTAGTTTAATTAGATTCTTCTCCAAATTTGGTCCGTTCATTATCTTCTGCTAGGTACAGTTAATTTCCTGCCGTCTCATTACCCTTCACCTGGGTTGTATTCCTCGGTTCAGCTGTATCTAATTATCCATCTGTTGTTTTCTTCCATCTCTTCCACTTTAAGTTTAATCCGCTCTGTCAGACACGTTGTTTGGTCTGCGGTCTTCATTCTGGATTTAACCTGTTATGATCACTTCCCTGTTGCTGCTCCTTGTTCCTGTCAGCCTATGATCCTGTTTCTTTAATAAACCACCATTAAGCTCAACCTGAAACTCCAGAGCACTTGTCTGCACTTCAGTCCTGCACCAAACCTGACAATGTGTGATAACCTGAAACTGCAATTTATAGGAATTTACACTTTCTAGAACGTTTTATTTTCATACATTTTGTTCACAGTACAACAGATATCACTCCTTTTTTTAAATTACTTTTGATTGTTACTCTTATTAAGGCTGTCAGGTGTAATTAACCTCAAGTCCAGAACATCCACTGGTCAATATGTAACCTTTTAGAATCTGGTTTCTGAGAAACAGGAAATGACCTGAGAGTGACTTTAAACCATGTCTAATACGTGCTGCGCCGAGGGTTTTCTTTTTTTAGGTGTGGCCTACAGTAAAATAAATATGCAGAAACCGACACTAAGCACCTTAGTTGACTTATAGGAAGATCCTCAACCATTAACTTCGAAGAGCAAGACACCAGACTGTTTGCAGTGAGAAACCGACAAAATGCCTGGAGAAAGGTAAATAAAATAAAATAAAATACTTTAATTTACTAAATATATTCATATCCAGGACACCATAAGAAGGTACATGGAATATTGTATGTTTACTTGGAATCCTTTAATTGAAATTATTGTGACCGCATACATACATTTTATTTCAAGTCTTTCTCAGATTAGTTGTTCTGTCTACCAATACACATCATTTTTTTATAGCTAAAGGAATATCTGTTCTCTTAGTAATCTTCAGGTTAAAAAATCTGTATCATCCCTTTATTGGCATTTTTAGCATTACCAAATAAAGGAAAATAACCATTACATGTCCGTTAACTTCATAAATCCTATATCTTGCTGACAATTTTTTTCTAGTTTATAGTTTGTTCTAGATTACAGTTTAATTGGAGTTTAAGCAAGCTTACTGTACCTTTAAGATGATTCTAAGGCTTTCAGTCATGTATGCTATCATAGGAATCAGTGTGTTAATGGCAGCAAGGAAATTATTCATTGTGTGATTATTTATTTTATTCTTAAGTTATTAACTTACAAAAACATTCATATTCCTAGACACCTTTGTTATTTCAGGGTAGGAAAATGTTTTAATTCTTTTTTTGGGTTGTCTAAGTAGCTAACTGCAATACTTCCATCTAAATCCAACATGCTGCCCAGAAAATGTAAATTACGTCTCTCTTTTTGGTGATTCTGCTACAAATATAAAAGGTGACTGTGGTAAAGATGCTAATGCAGTGACGTTTGCTGATAATGATCTTTTATGTTCATGATTTGGGTTTTGTTTTGGTTTATGTTTGTTCTTTACTTTAAGTTTTGATCAGTCTAAGTTTGTTATCATCTCAGTTCTGTCTCCCCTCAGCAATCTGCCAGCTCACTTCCTCTGATTAGTTCCACCTGCCTTTTGGTAATTAGTTTCACTTCGGTTCACCTGCTCACTCTCCTATATAGTCCTGCCTCAAACCTCAGTTCTCTGCCAGATCATTGTCTTATCAAGTGTTTGATGAGTGTAGTCCAGCATTTCCCTTTGCCTGTTGGTTTGACCCAATTGCCTTTTTTGACTTCTGAGCCAGCCTGAATCCTGAACTTGTTTTTCCTGCCTTATCTGACTGCCTGCCTGTTATTGACCGACCTGATTCTGTCTCTGGATTATCTGAGCTTGCCTTTTCCCTGTCTGTATTTTTGCCTGTTTTGGACTGCCATTTTGTGTTAGTTTTACCATGGTTTTTGGACTATCATTCTGACCACTGAGCCTGCCTCCCCCAGTATTACCAAGATCTACTCATTAAAACCTGCTTTTTCACGTACCTCGCTTGTCTGGTTGAATACTGGGTCCTCCTGTCTCTGATCCTTGACATTACCAGTATGGATAATATTGTGTAACTAGAAAAATTTCTGAAGAAATTTAGTAAGGCGCCTGCCACTTGGTGCGTACCGTACCGTCAGACATAGCAACAGGAATAACACTGCAAATTTCAGGTTCCTATGGCCTTCACAGCCCTCGCAGCGGCCGTTGAAAGATGCCATGTTAAGTCAATGGACCTCCTAGTAGCCTCTTGCTAGCAGCGTTGTCATGGAGACTCACTGACAGCTGCAGCCCTCTCTGTCTGTAAAGGCAGAAGAACCCTGGCTAAGCAGCAGTTGGTAGGACCTTCCTAAAGCTATTTCCGGTTAGCAACATGCTAACGGTTAGCCGCTAGCATGGCTGTGTTCAGTATCACCGGGTGATGTTACTCTGTTAGTTTGGTTGAAATCCTGTACTGAGAAGTGCCTAAAAAGGGAGAAAATGCTAAAATTCACCAAATCTGTGAAGCAGAAGTTTGTACAGGCTTCCTAGAGCTACTTCCGGTTAGCAACATGCTAACCGTTAGCAGCTAACATGGTTGTGTTTGGTATCACTGGGTGAGTGTACTCTGTTAGTTTGGTCCAAATCCTGTACTGGGATGAGCCTCAAATAGGGAGAAAATACGTCATTTATAATGTTGCCACGGTAACTCACAATGGCGGGTGGTACAAAAAAATACTTCATGGGATCAGCACACATGTTTTAATATACACACTGTGAGGATTATAACACAAAAATCTTAGTCACCTACGCCAGGTTTCAAACCCACGACCTCTTGCATGCAAAGCCTGCACTTTCCATCTGAGCTATACTGTAGCGCCATATATGGGCATGCAGTATTGGGACCATAAGGGGTTTGGTCCCCCATTGAAAAACATTGGATGTTTGACACCTCATAGCTCGGAGATGCTTTATGCGACGTAGCCCAAATTTCTTGTGGAGCTTTCTCTCTAAAGGAAGAACAGACTCTGTGAAGCAGAAGTTGGTGAGGCCTTCCTAGAGCTACTTCCGGTTAGCAACATGCTAACTGTTAGCCGCTAACAACATTGTGTTCAGTATCACCAGGTGATTGTACTCTCTCAGTTTGGTCCAAATCCTGTACTGGGAAGTGCCTCAAATAGGGGTGCCAATACTTAATGTCACCAAACGTGACAAAAGTTCATGGGTCAGATTGGCCTCCTTTAGAAACTCAGCCTCACCACATCTGGGCCCAGAACACAACATTTGACCAAAATGGTGTGTAGTGCTATTTCCCACATGTGGGTGGTGCTGTATTGGCCAATTGGGTCGTGTCTGGTTATCATGCCAGGTCCTGTTGGAAGCAAAGGCCCAGTAGGAAAGCATGTAAAATCCAAAATGGGACAGAAAACTGACACATGACTGAAAGTCACATGAAAATTTTAAAATGTTAAGAGGAAGTGACTGTGCGAATTTCAGATTTCTACATTAATCACAGCCACTGCAGTGAGCGATGAAAGTTGCCATTGTATCTCAATGGAGCGTCCCCCTCTGGCTCTCAGAGTTCCGTCGTCATGGAAACTCACTGACACACCTGCAGCGGCCAGTCTCCCGAAGTGCAGACACTTTGGTCACAGTAAGTCCCATTGGATTATAATGGAGAACTTTGCCCCGAACAACGCTTCATATCTCCTGATCTATAAATGGTAGAGACGTAATTTTTTCTGCGTTTAGTTCGTAACGGATAGGGGAAGAAGAAAAGCTATCGTTTTTTGCTGGAAAAAGTTTAATAAAGGCGTAAAAAATTATGATCTAAAGGCGGTTTTTATGGATTTTCAGAAATCCTCTGAAAAGGGTCCCGAACAAATCGCTGTAACTCAAAAAGTATAAGAGATATCAAAATAATTCTTTCACCATGAGTATCAGCAGGCTTTTGAGGACCATTAAGCTCATTTTTATGTTTGTACAAGAATCGGTGTAGGCACAGCGACGATGTAAAAAGGTGGATGATGTGGGAAAATGCAGCTCCAAAGCGTTTTTAGGAATTTGCACATTCGCTACTCCCGAACAAATTGTTCCTGCGGAAAAACCGTAACAGTTATCCACAAAATTCCTTTTTCGTGAGTGCCAGAAGGGTTGGGACATTCATGTGTGAAAGTCTCATGTCTGTACATAAAACGGTTTAGGAGTAGCGACGATGCGAAAACATGGGATGTTTTGGATTTTCAAACGTCATTTTTCAAAACCGCTCCATAGGAAATGAATGGAGGAGGTTTCGGGTTTGTGTCGGTCTGAGGTGATTTGCGAAAAATCTATAAATGCCACACCAATGAGGGTTACATTTCCCGAATCCTGATAAAAATACCTACGTTTTGATGTATAATTTGTCTACATAGAGGGAAAATTGAGCGAGTAAGGTCAAGTTGTTCGGAGTTTTGAAATTTTTAAAAAAAGCTAGAGTGGGCCACTCTGGCAGTTGAAGAATTCCGTCATTGACTTTCATTATAAACGATGATTTCACAGATTTTCGGACATGAGCTTTGAGGAGTACGTGTGAGGAGACGATAACAGATATCCACATCCCGTTTTCACTTCTGAGTAGTTCACAGATATATCTACAAACTGGAAGTTAAACGGTGTTCATAGGTGAAAGCATGGCGACACAGTACAGCGTTGAAAATGGTCATTTTGAGGCTTTTTTGAGGCTTTCTTTCTACCCGACTCCATTCATTCCTATGGGTTTTTTGGGAGTGGTTTTTCGCTAATTTTGTTGCCATGGTAACTCGAAACCCCAATAAAAGTAGTAGCACACATCTCGTAATCGAGCCACAAGTTTTGATACCTATATCGTGGGGGTGCTCGCTACGGTTCGGGCCGCATTTATCGTGATGTAAGAAAAATAAAGAATGAGAAAATAAGCCGTTTAGAGGTGAATAGTAATAGGTGCCTCCATGCATTTGCAATGAGGAGGCAGTGCTGTGCTTCGCACAGCACTGCCTCCTCATTGCAAATGCTATGGCAGGCGCCTAATAATGATCCATGACTGCACCACCATTGCCCCGTCTTGTCCTATGCAAACATGAAATACCTTTATTACTTTTAGTTCCGGCATGATGGTGGTAAAGGAAAAATAACAGACCACATTACACACAAGGATTAGGTCCAAGGTCTATGTTGTCATTTGCATCTTAAAATGTAAAGGACATTAATGCCTCAGTTAACCGCAGTGTGCCTGGCAGCAGACGAGGTATTCACTCCCCTGCCTTGACTCCAATATGAGCTGAAGTGACATCCCCTTCCTGATCCATAGGGGTTCAATATGATGTCGGTCCACCCTTTGCAACTATGACAGCGTCAACTCTTCTGGGAAGGCTGTCCACAAGGTTTAGGAGTGTTTATGGGAATTTTTGACCGTTCTTCCAGAAGTGTATTTGTGAGGTCAGACACTGATGTTGGACGAGAAGGCCTGGCTCTCTGCTCTAATTCATCCCAAAGGTTTTCTATCAGGTTGAGATCAGGACTCTGCAGGCCAGTGAAGGTCATCCACACCAGACTCTGCCATCCATGTCTTTATGAACCTTGCTTTGTGCTGTGGTGCAGACATGGTGGAAAAGGAAGGGGCCAACTCCACATTGTTCCCACAAAGTTGGCAGCATGGAGTTGTTCAAAATGTCTTTGAGTGCTGAAGCGTTCAGAGTTTATTTCACTGAAACTAAGGGGCCAAGCCCAGCTCCTGAAAAACAACCCCACACCATGACCCCCCCTCCACCAAACTTTACACTTGGCACTAAACAGTCAGACACCAGATACCGTTCTCCAGGGAACCACAAACCCAGACTCGTCCATCAGATTTCCAGATGGAGAAGTGTGATTCGTCACTTCAGAGAATGCGTCTCCTTGGCTCTTGAGTCCAGTTGTTGCGTGCTTTACACCATCTGCATCCGACACTTTGCTTTGCACTTGGTGACGTATGACTTGGCTGCAGCTACTTGACCATAGAAACTCATTCCATGAAGCTCTCTACGCTGTTCTTGAGCTGATCTGAAGGCCACGTGAAGTTTGGCTGTTTTTTGTTACAACTGTGTCTAAAAAGGTGAATCTGCCATTCTTAGAAAAATCTCAAAAATTAGATTAAATTTCTAATATATATTGTATTATCTGACCTTTCAAAACAAAGTTTGAATTAGACTCACAAAAAAGCCGTTTTGCACTTAGCAGAACTATACAAGGTCCAGCAGATGGCAGCAATACATTACATTTCCCTTTTGTTCCTAATAAAAAAACAAGCTAATCATGCAAGTATTCTGATCAAAATACTATTTATTGTGGTGTGGGATGGTCAGAACTGCCTACCTTTGTTTGCTTATTTATTTTTGCATGCAATAATACAGTGTCAATTTTCTGTCCTACAGGGAAAAGCTACAGCAGGCCCTGTGTCAGTACGTCACCGATACTCTGACCTACATGACAACAGTAAGAGTTTTTTGTGACCAGTTCTCTGAATGGAAGAAGAAAAGACAGACAGAGAATGACAAAATGATGGAAATCAAAAAAAGGGCGGATAAAATTGACCCCACTTTCACAAAGTCAGAGGGAAAATGGGCAAAGTTTCATAACCACGTAAAGAGCTGCTTCCAGATGAATCCAGAGAGCAAATTTGCAGAAGTAGAAAAGGAGCTGGATGAAGTGTTGAAAGACACACTGGAAGGTCTGGAGGAACTCAACACCTTTGTGGATGCAGTGGAGAAGCTGGCAGTGACTTCGCTGCATGTGTTTACTAAGAACCTCGTTTTACAACTGCCTGAGAAGATCAGATTTAATAATGTTCAAGCTGTGATCAAAACTGCACGACAGATCTGCCCTCTCCTCCTGGAGTTCAAACGAGACGCAAAGTCCTTCTTTCTTCCTAAACTCTACAACGTGGAGGTGCTTACATACCAACTGAAATGTTACATAGATACCACCAACACCATATGCCAGTCTCATGGCAAAAGGTAAATTTATATTTGTATAATTAAACATTGAAGATGAACTGTGTTTTTGAAATTTAAAATATAACTTTGCCTTTCACAGCTTCAACTTTAACATTTGCATGGCTATGTCAGAGGACATTGCTGTAAATCCTGATGATCTGAGTGAAAGTGAGATGGAAAAGATGATAAATCACATTAAGCAACTTGACAAGATCAGGTAATTTTGTTATATTTTAATAAAAATACATTCAGATTTTCAGTGATGACAAATGTAAGTAAAATCGGCTGCTTTTAAAAGAAGTACACAACAACATCACATTCAGTCCACTTCAGTTTATTTATATAGTGTAAGCGGCTATCTGCTATGACTAAATGTGGGTTTAAGAAGAGACGTTCCTCTACAGATTCTGCCACTTAAATGGAGTGGAGGGGTTTCAGCACCATTATGAGAAGGAGCTTTGGTCCCTTGCAGGGTCTTCAGTAGCCAATAGGTCTCCAGGAAGTGATAAGATAAGAGATAAGATAAGATAAAATAAGATATGGCTTTATCGATCTCACAGTGGAGAAATTTACCTGTCACACATCGGCTTAATAAACAAAAAAGAAGGTGCCAAAAGTAGGAAAGGTGCATAAGGTATATACATTATGTCCACATATGTACAGTGTATCAAAAATAAAAATAAAATAAAAAGTACAGGGGAAATAAAGCAGATATTTAGGGTGACTTATGTACGCTCAGGTGACTTATATACAAATGGAATGACGTTTCACATTAAGTGGTACCAGTAAGAGCAGCAGTGAGGTAGTGATTAAACAGGGTTTTTTAACAGTATTGTTGCACAGGTTATTGCACAGTGTCTTAAACAGAACTGCACATTAGTTATTACAGTTGTCGTTACAGTTATAGTGCAGCATTGTAAAGTCTGATAGCAGCAGAAATGAATGACCTGCGGTAGCGCTCCTTTTTACTGACAGGATGTCTAAGCCTGTCACTAAAGGAGCTGTTCAGCTCCTCTACAGTCTGGTGCAGGGGGTGGAAGGTGTTGTCCATGATGGATGTGAACTTGGACAACACCCTCCTCTCAGCTACTTCCTCCACTGAGTCCAGAGTGCAGCCCAGGACAGAAGTGGCCTTCCTCACCAGCTTGTTCAGTCTCTTTCTGTCCCGTTCTGAGCTGCCAGGGGCCCAGCAGACGACAGCGTAGAGGAGGGCTGAGGCCACCACAGAGTCATAGAAAGTTTTTAGCAGAGGCCTGCTCACTCCAAAGGACCTCAGCCTCCTCAGGAGGTGGAGGCAGCTCTGGCCCTTCTTATACAGAGCATCTGTGTTATGAGTCCAGTCAAGTTTATTGTTGACGTGAACACCCAGGTATTTGAAACTCTCCACAGTTTCTTAACCCGTTTACACTACACTTTTTTAACCGAGCCGTCCCGATTCACACTCCATCCAGACAAATTTCAGACATTCATAATAATACTAGCTTCCCTACCGTGCCACACGGTTTCCAGAGATGATTCTGCTTAGCAGTGTGATGAACCTCAGTGTCTGTTATTGTTTCCTGCGTCTGTAAATCCTTAATAGACGTTTGTTTGTCTTATCCACGTCCCAAAAGCCGACTCTATGGCTGTGTCCCATTCCGCCTACTTCTACACTTTGAACACTTAGTTTTAAGTATGTAGTGTAGATAACACGAAAAGTCAATCATATAAATGTAAGTAATGGTGGTAAGACGAGGCATTGTACTCGATAGGTGTCTGTAAAATACACAAACATACTTCATGTTCAGCCAATATTTGGAGGATCCTGCGTTGACGTCGGAGGCAATGTAATTTCAACATGCTGTGAATGTAAACGATTGTTGTTTTTATTTAAAAAAACGCCGGCATATATTTTTTGGCGGTCTGAAAAATTTGCGGTCACGTGTGTTGCGTTCGTCACGTCATCCCGTCATTTCCGGTAAGTGTTTTAACATAAGTGTTCCTTTTGGAACACTACTAACGGTCGAAAGTGGACACTACGGCAGTAAGTGGTCAGTGCACATCAGCAGTGCACTGACGGAAGTATTCCGAATGAGATACAGCCTGTGTCTAACCATAACATCCTGAATGTTACGGGTGCCGCCATTTTGATTTACTCGGTCCCGCCTTCAATTCCAGAGAGCGGTAGTACCGCAGATCGCCACTAGGAGGTGAGGAGCAACCAAGGAACCGAGATAACTGAGATAACTCTTGTGTGTAAACCGCCGTCTCATCTCGGTTAACTGATCCAAGCTCGGACTGGTCTCGGCATGGCTCGGTTTTTAGGTGTAGTGTAAACGGGCCTTCTATGTATGTCCTGCCCCTGGATGTTCATGGGGGAGTGAGGTGGGGGTCTTATTATCATATTGGGATCAAATCTTTAGGAAGAAAACCATAACAAATGCTAAACATCACATGGTGTGGTAGGTCAGGGAACCCCACCATAGATTGGCGACTGAGACCAGAACAGGGGATTCTCTCTCTCTCTCTCTCTCTCTCTCTCTCTCTCTCTCTCTCTCTCTCTCTCTCTATCTATCTATCTATATATATATATATATATATATATATATATATATATATATAGAATGTATTTTTTTTCAGGAAAAGTCTTTTTCCCGTTTTTATGTATGCTAAAGGTTGAAATAATCATATTTGGTATAATGAATATTCTTACATTCTAATTACAAACTATCTTGCATAACATTCTTACTCATTAGTTTTACTTCATAATAAAATAAAATGTCTACCACAGGATGGATGACCACTTTCGGATGGAGTTCCTGTTCCAGAAAGTCTCCTCAGATGATTTCATCAATAGGGTTGATGGCCAGCTGCCCAAAATGCTACAGTTCCTTGACGAGCTGGAGGAGTGTGCTGTTAAGTTAGATAGCATGAACAAAGGAGCAAAGATCTCCAGTGTGACAGGCAGCTCAGTGGGAGTAGTTGGAGGTGTACTTTCCATTGTTGGTTTGGCGTTGAGTCCAGTTACAGCAGGAGTTTCTTTAGGGCTGACAATTGCGGGTGTGACGATGGGGGTAACGAGCGGAGTCAACAGTTTGGTAACCACCTTAACAGAGATTGGAGTTAATCATACTAATCAGAAAAAGGCAAATAAAGCCTTTCAAAGCTTCATGGAAGAATTCCAAAAGATCCAGGAATGTCTCAGTGAGGTGATGAAACAAACAACAGACATTCTGAAGTCAAAGAAGATAGACTTGGTGGTGGGAGTTGGGAAGGCTGTTAATAATGTAGGTGGAATAGCAAAGCGTGCTGATACCATCGCTGATGCTGCTTCTGCTTTAAAGGCTACAAGAGCAAGCAAAGCCGTACTACAAGACGGAAAAGCATTATCTAACATGGCCTCAGATGTTCCTGATATTGGTCAGGCAGCAGTTAAAGGGCCTCTGGCTCTCTCCAAGGGGGCTAGAGCTGGTTTAATTGCACTTAATGCCTTCTTTATTGGCATGGATATCTTCTTTATCACCAAAGACAGCATGAGTCTGGCCAAAGGCAATGAGACTAAAGTCTCAAAGTTCCTCAGAGCCAGAGTTGCTTTATTCCTCTCGCAGATGCAGTCATGGGTGAAGATTTGCAACTCCTTGTGTCAAAGCAAAAAGACTAACAAAGAAAACAGAAACTTTCTCCAAGAGCCTTTTTATCCATGCATAAAGAAGGGATGGATCAAGTGGAGTACTATGGCTTTTGCCATAGTGCTCCGCTTGATTCATGCATGTAAATTGTTTTATTCTGATTCAGTATTTCAAATTAGGTGGACACTACAATGGGAAAGTAGGAGAGTAAAGCAAGACCAAGAAGAGAAAAAAGAAAGAGAAGAGGTGAAAGAAAGAGGAGATAAAAGGGAGAGAATGTTAAAACGTCTTCAGTCTGATTCATCACCTGCAAAGAGAGATGTAAAACGAACAAAGGGGAAGGGGGGCCCGCCAGCCGCACCACCATAGCCTGGGGGGAACCTGGCTAGCAACCCCGCACAAACCATCCAGAACGCCACCCCCAGAGGGATTGGACGGAGCCCTCCAAACATTCACATCCACCCCCGTAGATGTAATCCCTCCCCAACACTAACATTCAAACAACTCACCATACATACAACAATAGACATCCAGGCTGGGTTAGACCTCACTCCCCCTCCCTCCCCTCCCCCCACTAGCAGAGTGTCAACCCAAAAATAGGGGGAGAGCATCCCTACCAGCTCAACAGGCCCCGGGGCCCCCCAGTACACCAGAGGCCCCGTGCAGTGGCAGACACCTGGGCGTGCACCGGCCGAGATCCCGAGCCCAATACTCCACAGAACCCAAACCCCCGAGGCCCCGCCGGGGCCCCCGCCCGAGGGCGGCACACCCCAAGGAACCCCAAGGATAGTTTTCTTTGCAATACATAAGGAAGTGAAAACCATGCAAACTACTTTTTTTCCCCAGAGGGCTTTCCTCAAAGTTACCCAGCAAGCAAACTGATGGGGAAGGTGAAATTTTACAACTCAGGCACTTTGATAAGTCCTTAGACATCTGTGCCAGAACCTCTGGACAGGTGTGCATAACCATACCGCATGAATATAATTATCAGAATGATTGCCTATGCAGTGTTGACAGATATTAGATTGTGCAAAACCCATCTTGAATAATCTTTGTCCTGTGTTACTTAATTAATTGGCAGTACCGTAGATTTAGACCAGTTTATAGAGTAATCTGAAACCTTTGAGAAAGATTCTAGTAATTTAATTACTTGAGAGAGGGAAGACTTTAAATGCTGGAGATAAAGTAATACATCATCAGCGTAAAGACTAATCTTATGCTCTCTTTTCATACATTCTATATCTTTGACAACATTAGTTTGTTAATTGTTGCTGCTAGAGGTTCGATAAAAATGGCAAAAAATGAGGGGGAAAGCGGGCATCCTTGGCTAGTGCGCCTCTGGAGACAAAAGCTGGAAAATGTTAGATTATTTGTCCTGATACAGGCTGTTGGAAAGCTGTATAAATTGTTTACCAATTTATAAAACAATTGCCAAAACCAAATTTATGTGGAGTAGCGAACAAAAAATTCCAGTTTACTCTATCAAATGCTTTTTCTGCATCTAAGGACATTATAATAGTTGTATTATTTGTACTGTAGGAATAATCTATTAAATTAAGTAATCTGCTTGTGTTTGTGGATGACTGCCTTCTTCTGATAAAACCAGTTTGGTCTGGGTGGATTATGAAAGAGTGACTTTATCTAATCGTTTTGCAAAAGCTTTACAGATTATTTTAATATCCACGTTGATTAAGGATATGGGACGATAGCTGGTGGGCAACATAGGATCTTTGCCTGGCTTAAGCAGAAGATTGATGGTGGCAGAGTTCATATTAGCTGGAAATCTGCCATTTTCCTGAATTTCCTGCAACATTCTGTGGAACGTTGGTGCCAGAATACTCCAGAACTCTTTATAAAACTCAGTAGGGAATCCATCTGGACCTGGAGCCTTTTTATTGGGCATGCTTGTTAAAGCTTCCTGAACTTCAACAGTTGTCAGCGGTGAGTCCAGTGTCGTTCTTTGGCTATCTAATAATTTAGGAAGTGTAATTTTATCCAGAAATTGCTTAATGTCATTGATTTATCTGTGATGTGTATAAAGATTTGTAGAAATCTCGGAAGGTGTTGTTTATACATTCCTGATCACGTGATGTATTACCAGTTGAATCTGTAACTGCAAATATAATAGTTTTTTCTTTATTTATTTTTAGCTGATTAGCTAAGAAGCTTCCTGACTTATTGCCATGTTCAAAATTTTCTATTCAAAGTCTTTGTATTAGAAATTTATTTTGCTTTTCAATATAGTGGTTTAGTTCTAATTTTACTTTACGGATTTTACCCAACTTTTCCTCTTCTTGAGAGGTTTCTAGTAACTTCAGTTTTTCTTCTAATTCCTGAATCTTCTTGTTTTCTATCTTCTTTTTGTGAGATGAGAATGAAATTATTTTACCTCTCATCACTGCTTTCCCTGCTTCCCATAGTATAGATGCTGATGTGCCTGGTAGATCATTGTGTTCTAAGTATGAAGCCCACTCTTCTTTGAATTTTTTTTATAAATTCTTCATCATTAAGCAGCAATGTATTAAATCTCCAGCTCTTGTTTTGTGGGGTTATTTTTTTATTTGTTAGGGTTAAAGTAACAGGAGCATGATCACTAATAGCGATAGGATGAATTACAGCATCTGAAACGTCCGACAGCAGCGAACTGCTGATTAAGAAATAGTCCAAACGAGAATACGAGTGGTGGACATTTGAAAAAAAAGTATATTCCTTTACTGTTAGGATGAAGAGATCGCCATGCATCGTAAAGACCAAAATCACTCATGTATTGTTTGACTATATTTAATCACTGCCAACTGCACTGAGTCCCTGTTGTGTTCAGCTTGTCTATTTCCTCATTTAGACCAAAGTTGAGGTCACCCCCAATAATTAGAGAACAATCCCCGTGTTTTGAAAGTGCATGGAAATGTTTGTGGAAAAATTAGAGTTCATCAACATTTGGACCATATACACTAACAATACATAACTTCTGGTTATGAATAGATATTTTAATTATTATCAATCTACCTTCAGGATCTATAATTTTGTCTAATATTGTAAAACTAACGTTTTATGTGGATTAAAATTGCTACTCCTCTCTGTCTAGAGTTATAGCAGGCAGCAAACACATCAGGGAACTCAGGTGAGTTAAGATCACTTACAGTTGTAGCTGATTTATAGGTTTCTTGCAATAAGACATCTGCCTTTAATCTTGTAAGATGATTAAAAATCTTTAACTTTTTCTATCTGGTGCCAGCTCCATGCACATTCCATGTTACAAACTTTACATTCATCATAGGTGAAAGTGAGAAGTTGAAAAGTGCATGTCCTCGGAAAAATAGTTATACAAAGAGCCAGGTAGCATCATATCGTGCTTGTGAAAAGGAAAGAAGCAGACGAATGATATAAAGAAAGACAAAGAATTAACAGAGTGCAAAGAATGAGAAAAGGTGAAAGAGAACCACATCCCATGCCTCGTGTACCCAACTGTGACTAACAACCATACCATGCCAACGTGCTTTTGAGCTGTGCATATATTTCATTTATGACGTGTTCCGGTCTATGCACTTTTATCAAGTGTGACATGCTTTAAATCCACCTATTGTGCATCTAATAAAGCCCAGGAGTGATCTTCTGATCCCTGAACAACTGACCAATAATATAAAGTTTGTCAACTGCTACTGTAGCTCTGACGCCTTCCGTAATGTATTTCTTCCTGATTGGGAATAACACTCGCCTACGATCTAGGATTTCCCAAGGACCCTCTGACAGAGGCTGGTGCATCCCAAGGACAAACCCCCCCAACCTAAGATGAGCGGAGTGGTGTATGCAGTTCAGTGCAGTGAGGAATGTTCAGATCTTTATATTGGAGAAACCAAAGAACCTCTCCACAGACGCACGGCTCAACACAGGAGAGCTACCTCCTCAGGACAAGACTCTGCTGTCCACCTACACCTTAAGGACAAAGAAGACAGATGGTTTGAAAGGGGTATTAAGGAAGCCATCTATGTTAAGAGAGGAAAAAACAACCTTGAACAGAGGAGGAGGTCTTTGGTTACATGTTTTTTATTGTATTTCTTTTAACAAAGTACATTAATAAAAAAGGCCTATTCATAAAATATCCATCCAAATATTTCAGGCTACTTTTACTGAAACATCATGAACAGAGGGCCTACTTTTAAAATTGAGTCATTAGTCATTAGAGCAAATTCATAAACCATTGTTTTCACCAGCAGACAAACTGAACTAAACAGATGCCAATATCAAACTGAACACACATGAACAGGAGATGTCAACTAAAATAATAATAATAAAAAAGATAACCTGAATTTAACAGACGTCAACACGTTCCATATTCCAATTTATTTTTAGGATAATTATACACAAACTAAACATATTGCTATTTTACAACCAAGCATTTTATTAGATGGTATCTCTTATCTGATGTATTTCTGATGTTTGACACTTTGTTTTGCCTTGTGTTAAGGTGCTCTTTAAATAATGATGACAATGATGATGATCATGATCAGAATAAACTTTTGCATCACCTCCCAGAAGCTTGAAAGAAAAGAGACAAAAAAATTTCTCACAGTAACTCTTAGTAACTCAAATATTTTAGTCTAAATATTTTAGGCTGAAATAAAAAACTTTTTATTTGTTTTTCTTTTTTTTTTCTTCAAACCCACCGTTATGTTTAGTAATTTCTGCCAAAGGCTGCATCATTTTGATTTAATCCAACGGAATGTAGTGTTTACAAGCCATACTCTGATTGGATGGAAACAAAACCTGCCTGTGATTGGCTGGTGGAGTGGACAGGTTTTGAAGTCGCGAGCGCAGAAACAGCCCAGCAAGTGCACAGCTGGCGTAGAGCGTGGAATGTGCAGGTCGAGCACGCGGGCAAAGTCGCGAGGACAGTGGGTTGAGAAGAGTTTTTCAGAGCTGAGCGTGCGCCAGGCTGGTGTTGAGCGTTGTGAGTTCTCTCTGCGTGCTCAGATTGGTTTCTGCACACTCAAACAGAAGGCACGAATATCGCTGTCTTCTCCAGCTCATTCTTCGCGCCTCCCCTGTGACTCTTTGGCGCCCCTCAGGGGAGGCGCGGCTCACCTATCGAAAACCACTGCTCCACACTTTTTTAATTGAGAAACCTTCTGGGATAGGAAGCGGAACGTCTTTAAACTTCAGAAAAAAGTCCAGGTTTTTTTTGTTTTTGTTTTTTTGTTTTAATCTTTTCACTGTGCATTACGGCCACCAACTGGTGAGGAGTTTTCGTCAGCTAGCATTGACGAATCAGAATCACAAATACTTTAATAATCCCAGAGGGAAATTGTTGTTACAGTACAATCAGTACAATCGCCATAACATAAACAAACAAGTAGGGTATAGCTGCAGGCCCAGCTAGCAGCAAACACCCCCAGTAGGAACGCCCACACACGCCCCTGAGGGAGGTCCGACAGTGTGGGCGTGTTGTTCGCATAAACGCTTATTGGTTTGTTTATTTGCCCACTTCAATACTTATATTTTTTCCCTCCATCTTCTTCATTATCACTAGATTTGCCTTCTGTGATTGTCCTGCTGATTCCCCTGAACACCTTTTTACTTGTCCTATCTCAAGTACATTATGGAGCGATATCAAAGAATGGTTAGGTTGAAAATATTCCATTTCTTTTAGTTACTTGTTCCAATCCCTTTAAAGTTCCTTATCATTCTTAATCTAAACTGTAATCTAGGGTGACCATTTCCATAACACCAAAAAGGAGGACACTATGCGGCATATCAATAGATCACTACAATGTACATAGGACTCTGGTATACTCCCATCAACTTTGATTGGTTTAAATGTGATATTTGTGCAGCTGAATAAGAAAAAATGAATGAAAAGTCAAAAAGTATTGCTTCACAGTATTTCTGTTTATTCAACACATTGTTGGACACATTGTTGCTATTTGCTGCTAAAGATTCTCAGTCATCCAGGTCATGGTCATTCCAAAAAAAGTAAAAAACAAAGCAACTGGACTTGTTTTCCGTAGTTGAAGACGTTTCACTTCCTCTCCAGGAAGCTTTCTCACCTTTTGAATTGAGAAGACTTCCTGGAGAGGAAGTGAAACGTCTTCAACTACGGAAAACAAGTCCAGTTGCTTTGTTTTTTACTTTTTTTGGAATTGTTGCTATTCGCACAGGATTAGTTTTACATTGGCACCACATGTGATTTGTAATAATTACGGCGCTGTATGGAGACAGATATTGACCGGCTCGCGCTGTCAGGAAAAAGCAACAGCGCGAGGACTCTTGTTGTACAGGATTATCCTGTCCTGCCAGGATAAGGGGTGCTATTTGAGAAACAGCCCAAATATGCGACTGCACGTTCAAAAATCAAGTTAAAAAAACGCAACACATGAAATTTACCAGCGACTTTAGAAAAAAAGAAAGCCCAGACGTGGAGTTGACAACTCTGCTTCTGTCATGCAGCTGCAGCGCAGAGTATTAATTACATCGAATCCCTGGTAAAACAAGATCGGTGCAAATAGGGTATTGGACAATGTGCTGCAGGCAGCCCAGAAAGTTGACAAAAAAAATCCGCTCCCAGGCCTAGTACCTCAAAAAGGACAAATATGCTTCTGAGGCAATCAAAAATCTGGATTGCCCCCGGTTGTAAGCCGAACGCGCGGTCACTACTGTAATCAGTTACTATTGTGTTCTAATCTTCGTTATTACAGTTTTACAGTTATTCTGTACCTTTTGCAATGTATGCTTTGTTTAATAAAAAATAAATGTAAAAAAAATAAAACAATATATTGGGGGGATGAAGTCACGTCCTTGATGACACAAGTCCATTATCTGAGGCCATGAGAATATCATTAGTGACCTTCACCAGAGCTGTTTCAGTGCTATGATGAGCTCTAAAGCCTGACTGAAACTCCTCAAGTAGGTCATTACTTTGAAAATGTTCACAAAGTTGATTAGCAACTACTTTCTAAAGAATTTTAGATAAGAAAAGAAGATTAGATATAGGTCTGTAGTTCACTAACTCATCTTGATCAAGGGATGGTTTCTTAAGTAAAGGTTTAATAACAGCTACTTTAAAAGCCTGTGGTACATATCCATTTAATAATGATAGATCAATCATGTCTAAAATAGTGCCACTGATCAAAGGGAATACCTCCTTCAACAACTTGGTTGGGATTGGGTCTAACATACAGGTAGAAGGTTTAGATGAAGCTAAAATTTTAGATAGCTCAAGAAAGCTCTACTGCTTCTAAACAGTTTAAACACTGCTCAGGTTCTAAAGATTCCTCCAGCACTGCCTCACTTACTGAAGACGAGGTAACCATGTTTGGGAGGATGCCAATTATTTTATTTTTAATAGAATACATTTTATTTATGAAGAATCCCATAAAGTCATTACTGCTAAGGGAATGGATGGATCAATGGAGCTGTGACTCTGGGTAAATTTGATAACTGTACTGAAGAAAAATCTAGGATTATTTTTGTTCTCAATTAATAATAAAAAACATGCTGCTCTAACTCTGCAAAGGGTCTTTTTATACAAAAGTAGACTGTTTTTGTAGAATAGGTAGGTTTCTTCATGGTGTGTAAAGCGCCATTTTTTCCCCAATTTCCTAACATTGTCCTTCAAAGAAGTTCAAGGAAATATTTTAGTCTAAATATTTTTGCCTAAAATCAGAATCAGAATCAAGTTTAATCGCCAAGTAGATTTGCATATACAAGGAATTTGACTTGGTGTCTATGGTGCAGACAAAAATAAGAGTACAATAAAATAAAATTAAATTGAATAAAATCGATATACATACAGAAGCGATATACACTCTGTGTATATCGCTTAATGTGCTCAACTGTGCTTAATGTAACGCAGAGGCTTGTAAGTCCTGAACCGTTGGAGAGAGACAGTGTCCAGTGTCACAGGCGGCTCTTGGCCTTGTTCATCAGACTGGTAGCAGATGGGAAGAAACTGTGCTTGTGGCGTGAGGTTCTGGTCCTGATGGACCGCAGCCTCCTGACTGAAATAGTCTGTGACTGGCAGACCCGGCTGCAAAAAAAATATATATATATATATAGACGTACCTACATACATACACACATATATATACACACACACACATATATATATATATTGTTGAGAATTAAAAATATATCTTAGTTGGGGTTACTGAGTAAAGCAGAGTGGGGTCTGTCCCTTCCTGCTTCAGTGTAAGATAAACATGGAGTTTTATTGTCCTGAGGGGGTGGTCAGAAGGAGAGGGGGTCAGTCATCCTCCCACTGAGCCATGCAGGAGGAGTTTAAAGTTGATAAAAGGAATGTCTTGGTAAAACTTACTTCAGACAGACAGACTTCTCGACCGCGCGGTGAAAGATCTCGATTGGTAATGTAACTCTGTCTCCATATTTAATTTCTATGAATTAAATATATATTTAAACCGTTCTACCTCTGATCAATGATTCCTAATTTATTGTCAAATCTTAAACCGGGGTAAAAATGGGCCTTTAGTAGCGAAGCAGGATTAGGCCAATAATAAATAAATCACAATTTGGTTAGCCGTGACCCGGATTTAACATTAAAGTGGAGGAACCTTTTGAATTTGGGCACGAAGAAGTAATCACTTACAGCAAAACAGGGTCGACCCGAAAAAAAGTAAGGAGATTTTGATTCTCCTATTGGCTAAAGATTAGATGTAGGCTAAATCAAGTGTTGCTGTAAATGAGAAGCTTTCTTCTCAAAATATCAGAGGCTGAACAGTACAGCTAGGTTTGAATGGAATTTATGTTGAAACCGAGAAATGATTGAATGGGATTTATGTGTTTGTTTGCGTCAGAAAAACGTAAAATTAGATAGAAAATTAAATGGCAAGTAATCTTAGATGGTGCGGCTGTATGAGAAGGAAATTAGAAATAACAGCCAAGAAACTAAACTGTTGAGACTTTACAAAAATAAATAAAATAACATAAGAATAACAATTGAGAAACTTAAATGTTGAGATTGCAAAAAATTATTTAAAATCAAATAAAAAAGATAAAATACAAAGAATAAAAAGAGTCCCGAGATTTGGTCACCTCTGCACCAGACTGACAAACTGGTGAATTTAGGACTAAGATGGAGTGCTTTCTTTGGGGAAGGGGACACCCTAATGCAGCACAGCGATAGGACGGCCAAGAATACGTAGGATCTTATGTTGAGGCTAAGAGCAGCAAGACCTTAAGAGTGAGCTGTTATAGAAGATAAGAGATTAAAAAAAGGGGCCCCAGGAAGACAATAGGATTGTTTTCTAGTTTTCGAAAAACGGGGTTTTTCGAGAACACGACGATCAGACGAGGAGATTTTAACATAAGGAAACGTTTCATCGACTACGGAAGGGACGAGGGTCTCTCTGTGATGCGCCAGGCTGTCTGTCTTAAATGTTATATTTGTTATGTCTTGTCTGATGTTTTGAATGTCTCGGTAATATGGGATCCATGGTTTTGAGAGAAGGAGAGATTGGTTGGGCCCTGCATGTCAGCATATGTGTGTGTGTGTGTCTTCATGAAGGTGTGAATTTCTCCACGTGCATGGGCCTAAAGATAAGAGCAGTGACTGGGGAGCAGTTTAATTTTGTTAAGTAAAAGTGATAAGTAAAAATATGGGTGAAAATAAAAACTAAAGGGGAATTTGGAAATCATTAGAAAAAAAGTCGATGCATTAATAATGTTTGTCGAAGTGCAGGAGAATTTCAGTGCAGTGAAACGTTTGAGGTATTGGCTGCAAGCTGTATGGGTGAGTTGCATTGGAGAGCATGAACTGCTGCGTCTTGGTGAGTTTTGGAGAAAACTTTTTATTTTGAACTGTAGCCTAAAAGTTAGAAAGTGGTTAGAAGTTTGGAAAAGTTGTTGAAAATTTGGCGGAACATTGAACATCTGTTTGAGGCATTATAAATTGGGAAAACACAAAAAAGGGAAAATACCTTCCGTTAGAGTGTAATTTTAACTAGCATTATCTATTGCAAAATAGCGTTTTAAAATGCCTAATGAATATATATACTTTCAGATATAAAATATAATTTGCGATTAAATAGTGATTAAAAGGTTTTCATTGTTTGATAGCCCTAGTTATATTAAATAAATAAATAGATTTAATTCATCAGACTTAAATCTGGCTGATTAATAGGGAGCAGAAAATAGCCACCCTATAAACTTTTGCTCATTTGCAGGCCTGGGAAAAAACACAAGTAAGCAGAACTAAACAGAGTTAGAAGTTAAGGTTAAACTGTACCTTAATAGTGTGTGCAAACGGATATTGCGGTTAATTTGACAGATTTTGTTAACCCTGCATTTAGTCATGAGTCAGTTTTGAAGTTATCCTCAAAAGAAGCAGCTAAAATTGAGGAATCTGTGACAAATGTTAATGGCGTGTATCATTTTATTATAGCTACTGATATTGCAGAGCGCCAAAACCTAGTAGAAATAGAAAATATTAGGGGATCATCACAGGACGGTCCCCAAATTATTCATTATATGTAATCACATTTTCATGGTCCCACAAAATGCAGATGCCCTTGTTACACAGTAATTTAGAGCCCGAGGAATCTTTTTTCTTTGTTCATTTGGTAATGTGCAAATTCTGGTGAATAAACTTTTCAACATCAGTTGCTGGTGATTGTTCGTGGCCGGCAGAATTTGACTTAAAAATTTACTAAACACAGGCGCATAACTGATTTTAGAGCTGTTTTAAAATGTACCTTTGGTGTTTTTATATTTTCTTCCTTGATAAATGTAGTTATACAGAATTTTCTTTATACACTTTAGCAGAAGGTTCCTGAGTTTGACTGGGACTCTCGATATCTTCTGAAAACATCAGTAGGATGGATCAAACACACAGGTGTGGATCCTAAATAAATCAGTAGGTTAAACGGATCTGTTAGGCTATTTCTTGATAGCTCATAAATATTGAGATTTTTTATTGTACAATATCACTGTTGCATGCTAAAACTTATCAGATTTTCACCAGACTTTGCCGTTACCAGGTGTTTTATTCAGGTAAAACCCAATATTTTATCAGTATGTAAGTACCTTGGAACACTCAGCATTCTCATACCATCAACTTGCTATGAGCACATTAGTTTAGAATAATCAATATTTCAATGGGTACACTGATCTTACACAACTTTTGGAGGACTTCTTGTAGATCTGTGGGATTATGAAATTGCATTAAGTTTTGATCTGAATCCAGGATATAGGGCAGTGTTTTTCATGCTTCAATTCAGATAATTATTTGCAGTTAATTGATTCCCTGTGATGACTAATACTATTCTTTGTTAATGTTTGTAACAAAATTAATTTTGTTCCAAGCAGAGGGATATGACAAACATTTATATGATAACACTGTATCTTAAAGTTATTTAGATCTTAAACTTTATATCAACCCTTGGCACAAGTAATTCGGAGGAAGGATTCCTGTGCAGGACACCACGGAGGTATGTAACTGCGTTGTAAATCAGATATCGGTTGTTTAAACAAAAAGAACCTCTCTGGAAGGTTTGTTAAGTGACTCCCAAAACAGAACTATAAATTAGATTTAATGGGCGGAGTGTCAGACACCACGTATCTGCTACAGATAGATTATATGAGGGGGTTCTTGGATAAAGGCTTGAACAGTTTAAGCAGGACAATAAAGTGAATGTTAAATTAAACAGAAAAACTACACAAACTACAAAAAACTGGATAAAACAGAGATAAACAGAGGGTAACTTATTGCATATTTAGTTTACTTTAAAATCATTGGTGTGTCAGGTAGGTTAGTTAAGGATTCAAAGCCACGTATAACTGTTGCAGTAAACTGGATCAGGATTTGTAACAACTGGATAAAACGATAGGTGAACAAAATTAGGGTTTGCTTTTCCTCTCAGATTAAAAATAGGAACTTTTTCGCAGCATACACATCTGAGTATGGAGGAAATGGTACAGAAGTGAGGTGTGGTGACTGCTGAAAGGTTTTGTGTGGAGTGGTGTGCTGAATGGTAATCTTTCATCTTTATTCCAGAGAGCATTCTGACATTCTTACAGGAAAATGTACTTTGATTTCAAATTAAAATTAACTAATTTTAGATTCCACAGACATGGCGATTCCCACCGTATAAAGTTTTTGTGCAGGCATTCTTTTGCAGGACAATCAGAGGCCCAGCGTCAGGAAAGAGGAATTGCAATAAACTGTCTCATTAACTATTACATTTCTAAAATGGTTTCTCATAGGCTGGAGAGAGAACAATGGAAGATGTGAAGTGTGTTTCTTGTGGGAGTGTTCAGTTAATTTCATTACAGGATATGATTCCATATGACTGAAAGGAGCTTTTCGGGACCGAAGTCAACCTCCGGAATTACAGGTAGCACAAAACATTTGATATCTAAGCGGTTGTCGTGTAAGTTTCAGGAGACATATAATTAGGAGAAACGTGACGGGAGTACACCGACCCCCAACCTTGAAGGATGCGTGCTAAAGTCATCAACAGACAGATGTGGTGGGCCAGAGGTCAGGGGCCAATCTGATTCCAGAGCCGTGTGTACCAGCCAAACAGAAGTTCAAGGACAGATCACTGGAACAACTTATCTCGCAGAGCCACCCACGGAAGGGGCAGCTGGAATTTTATTTTGTTTTCGTTTTTTATTTTTAATAAAGATTAACATACAGTTCTGTGGAGACCGCGGTTGGAACACTGGCTCTTTAAACCATCTTCTTTAAAAGCGAGAAGAAGACATCTCCGAGATGCAAGACATCATGACAACAATTGAATGCATTGTGTAAAAGAGAAAAAAGAAAATGAGAGTTTTTGTAATCACTGCATTATGTCTTATAAGTTCAATATTCATAAGGTGTTCAATATTAGTATTGTTAGACTCTTGGTTTTGCATTACATGAAAATCTGTTTTTGTTTTTTTTATTCTGTGGTTTGATCTGAGTGTAGTGCTTTCATGGGTTATCTTTATTTCTAAGAAGACATTTTGTTAATCTAGGTTAGGACTCTTAAAGTCATATTTAGATCATATAATAGTTTCTGGTAGTTGCACATTTATCTTAGCTTTGCACCTCTCAGATAAAGGTGCTTACTTTTCTTAATTCTAGTAGGTTAGAGATTCAGATAGGTTTAGTAGCTTTTTAGCTTATACTTGGGTTATTTTACATTTAAGGGGAACATTTGAACTTCATTTGATTTCATAAGTCGCCAACAGAGGGGTCAGTGGGTTACAATATTACATCTTACTATTTACATTTTGTTTAAGGGTTTCAAGACATAGACTTAGTTTACCCTAGTTATTGGTTTGATCTATGAGAGATCAAAACAGAGGGGTTGTTGAGAATTAAAAATATATCTTAGTTGGGGTTACTGAGTAAAGCAGAGTGGGGTCTGTCCCTTCCTGCTTCAGCGTAAGATAAACATGGAGTTTTATTGTCCTGAGGGGGTGGTCAGAAGGAGAGGGGGTCAGTCATCCTCCCACTGAGCCATGCAGGAGGAGTTTAAAGTTGATAAAAGGAATGTCTTGGTAAAACTTACTTCAGACAGACAGACTTCTCGACCGCGCGGTGAAAGATCTCGATTGGTAATGTAACTCTGTCTCCATATTTAATTTCTATGAATTAAATATGTATTTAAACCGTTCTACCTCTGATCAATGATTCCTAATTTATTGTCAAATCTTAAACCGGGGTAAAAATGGGCCTTTAGTAGCGAAGCAGGATTAGGCCAATAATAAAAAAATCACAATATATATATATATATATATATATATATATATATATATATATATATATATATATATATATATATATATATATATATATATATATATATACTGTAACGAACAAAAAAATAGCAATAGTGTAGTTAGTGTTGTCAAATTAGGCAGGTTTCCAACCAATTAGGCTTTTGAACACATTGAGCTGGAACAAAAATAGTTAATGGACAAGTTGTAAAAAATTTGGGAAGCTTTTCACAACATTTGTTGGGCTTTTAGAAAGAATTACTAACAAAATATATCAAAAAGGTTGTCAAGGTCCGACAGGACCTTGATCAACAGTTTTCATTATTTAAACAACAGTGTTTTATGTTTAGGTTTAAGTCATTAACACATTTGATTTTTATAGCAAATGGCATCAAAATGATGAAAACGCAAGTCGTTTGCAACCGATTGCAAACGGGCTTTTAGAAAGAATTATCAAAACAAAATATATCAAAAAAGTCGTCAAGGTCAGACAGGAAACCAAAACAATTTTAATAAAATGCCATCTCCTTCAACTCATACTGGTCAATTTTATTTTCTAAATAAGTCGAATCTGTCGATCTGACCTCATCAATGAATAGTATTTATAATGAATAATATTGATTGTTATAATAAAACAAGAATAATGGTTAATCAAGTGTTTGGTCAATGTAAACGCCCAAGAGGGGTTGAGTTTTACTTATCAACTTAAAAATATTTCAGTACTGCGTGTAATAGAAATGTTTGATTCAGCTATACTGAGAGAAATTAAGTTTATATTAAGGTAGATTTACAACTCGTGTTGGGAAGCTATTTATAATTTATTTTTTCTGGTTGATATATCACGATTGTTAAGATGATCTTGTGTGTTATTTGGTTGTCTGATTGTACTTTTTGTTCAGAGCCTGTATGTGCATTTGTTTTTCTTTGCTTCAGCTCAGTTGTGTGCTAATGGGATGTTCTTATGTGTTTAATAGTTCTGTGCTTTTATCATGAGAGAGTTTGAGATTTGGGCTTGTTTTTTTCTTTTAAGTTGGGCAGGTTTTATGCTGGTTTGGGTTACTGGAAACTATCAGTGAGATACAGCAACCTGTAAAGCTGTGTCTTGACTCAAAAGTCCAGTATAAGCTACAAGCTGATAAACATGAGCGCTGGTGTCAGAATGAACACTGACTGAAGTAACAATTCTGACTAGAACAGGTTCTGTAATTACAGCAGCTAAGAGAACAAGGATCAGAACAAAGCAGAGTTCCCTTCTGCCTGCAAGTAACTCAAGTCTCTTCAGTTTTCCTGCTTGGTTCTGCTCCTAGCTTTCTAGCTAACCCTCCTAGCGTGAATGTTTACTACAGTTTAGACTTCAGTGGTGACGTTCCAAACAGAAATTAATAGCGCTGCTTCCAGATCGCTCTCCTTTCTTTGTTGTCACTTCTTGTAATTGTTTGGCAATAACACCAAATTTCCATCCCGCTCTACCGACACCGACCGTAGCCGAACTGCGGCGGCGACTAAATGCTATGACTCGGTGTCCCGCCCCACTGCAGCTGTGATTGGCTAGCATGTTGCATTCAGTCGTTGATTTAATTGGTTAAATTGTATGATTGACACATCAAAGATAGTACTAATAGAAAGATGGCCACTCCGAGGTGAAAAAAAAAGAAAAAGACAGCTTCCAGTCCAGGGCGGGCACGGCTGGCTCACAGGGCTGGCCCGGCCCCCCAATGCCCGCCCATGCCGCCGGGTCTGGTGACTGGGGTGAAGGGATCAGCCACAATCTTCCGGCACGCCTCAGTGTCCTGGAGGCGTATAGGTCCTGGAGAGATGGAAGATTGCAGCCAATCACCTTCTCTGCAGACCGGATGACACGCTGCAGTCTGCAGTTTGTTTATTTTTCTTTTTTTCTTCAATCTCATCATTTTGTTTAGTAATTTCTGCCAAAAGCTGCAGAATTTTGATTTAATCCATCGAAAGCAGCATTTGCAAGCAATGCTCTGATTGGATGAAAAAAAACTGTCTGTGATTGGCTTATGGAGTCGACCGTTTTGAAGTTGCGAGCGCAGAGACGGAAACGAGTGAGCGTAGAAACAGCCGAGCGAGCGCACGGCTGGTGTTGAGCATGGAAGGAGCAGGTGGAGCGTGTGAACAGTGGGTTGAGAAGAGTTTATCACAGTTGAGCATGCACATGTGATGTTTAAATGCTGAATACCTGTGTCACTGCATGCTTGAATTGGTTCCTGCGAGCTCAAGGCAAAGGCACAAAAATAATGTCATAGTGAATTATGAGGAGTTCCCAAAGCTGAAGTGAGAGAATGTGTTTTAAATGTGCTTATATGTTAGAAACAGATACATATCACAGCAAAGAGATTAAACCACAGTCATCACTGCAGCAACCGAAAACAGGAAGTGACGCAATACGCCTTACCGCAAACAGTAAGTCAGCAAGCAATCCAAGCCCTGCAAGAGACATGACACCAAAGGAGGCAGCATAGCTAACGTGTTAAGATTCAAAGCAGTAACAAACTTTCAGAAAGTTTACTTTTAGATTTAAATTTATCTCAAGTAAAGCATATGATTGAAGGTATAAACAATAAAATGAAACTAAACAAAATTTTGCTCAAATGTACATTGTGAATATACAGTTGAATGACAATAAAAACAGCTATGATTTTTGATTGGTCCAAGGCAAGTGAGAGCTGGTGGACTTAAAATGCTGTTCTGGGTTCTTTTGTGACCTCCTGGATGAGTCTTCAATGTGCAATTTTTATTTGGCTGGACAGTTCTGGAAAGTTCTCCTCTGTGCCATGTTTTTCTCCATTTGAGGATATTGGCTCACAGGGTTGTTTGTAGCAACCTATAGATGATCTCAATTTCTTTGGATCAGAACCAGATGTGTTGCTTTTTTAAATCTTTTGCCAGACTGATCCTGTTTCATATATATAAATATATGAAACAGAAAAAATACACTATATTACACGGGTCTGATACAAATCAGGGTGGTTTTAAATTGGTGAAATTAAACCAAAAAAGAAAGAGACATTTCATTAGTTATTGGTTGGTCTGGACAGGCTTTTCTGCTATGAACGAAGATTATCTTTGTATTTTATTATTTGTGTGTCAGGATCTGCAGGAATGTGATTAGTTATGTCAGCTCACTGGGGATGCCTTTGGTCTGTAATTCCCTTATTCTGCTTGTCTCTAGATTCTCATTGGTGTTACCTGTTGAGTTATATGTTAAGGGTTTAAGTTTATTAGATTCTTGTATCTGTTAGATCCGGTTTCTGTTAGGTTATCTTCTCACTGTAGTAGTTCGGTTATATCCTTGTTTTATGCTTGCCTTTCTTTAGTTCAGTTTATTTATTTTACTAGCGCACAGTTAGATTTAGTTAACTTATTGTCCTTTATTTATTTAGTCCTGTTATATCTTTTCTTAGTTTAATTAGATTCTTCTCCAAATTTGGTCCGTTCATTATCTTCTGCTAGGTACAATTTCCTGCCGTCTCATTACCCTTCACCTGGGTTGTATTCCTCGGTTCAGCTAATTATCCATCTGTTGTTTTCTTCCATCTCTTCCACTTTAAGTTTAATCCGCGGTCTTCATTCTGGATTCTACCGTGTTATGATCACTTCCCTGTTGCTGCTCCTTGTTCCTGTCATCCTATGATCCTGTTTCTTTAATAAACCACCATTAAGCTCAACCTGAAACTCCAGAGCTGTTGTCTGCACCTCAGTCCTGCACCAAACCTGACAATGTGTGATAATCTAAAACTGCAATTTATAAGAATTTACACTTTCTAGAACGTTTTATTTTCATACATTTTGTTTACAGTACAACAGATATCACTCCTTTTTTAAATTACTTTTGATTGTTACTCTTATTAAGGCTGTCAGGTGTAATTAACCTCAAGTCCAGAACATCCTCTGCTCAATATGTAACCTTTTAGAATCTGGTTTCTGAGAAACAGGATATGACCTGAGAGTGACTTTAAACCATGTCTACTACGTGCTGCGCCGAGGGTTTTTTCTTTTTTTAGATGTGGCCTACAGTAAAATAAATATGCAGAAACCGAAACTAAGCACCTTAGTTGACTTATAGGAAGATCCTCAACCATTAACTTCGAAAAGCAAGAAACAAGACTGTTTGCAGTGAGAAACCGACAAAATGCCTGGAGAAAGGTAAATAAAATAAATACTTTAATTTACTAAATGTATTGACATCCAGGACACCATAAGAAGGTACATGGAATAATGTCTGTTCACTTGGAATCCTTTAAATGAAATTTTTGTGAACTTATACATACATTTTATTTCAAGTCTTTCTCAGATCAGTTGTTCTCTCTACAAATACACAATATTTAGCTATTTTTTTTATAGCTAAAGGAATATCTGTTCTCTTAGTGATCTTCAGGTTGAAAATTATGTATCTTCCCTTTATTGGTATTTTTAACATTACCAAATAAAGAAAAATAACTATTACATGTCCGTTAACTTCATAAATCCTATATCTTGCTGACAGTTTGTTCTAGTTTATAGTTTGTTCTAGATTACAGTTTAATTGGAGTTAATGGAGCTCACTGTACCTTTAGGATGATTAAAAGGCTTTTAGTCATGTATGCCATCATAGGAATCAGTGTGTTAATGGCAGCAAAGAAAGTATTCATTGTGTGATTATTTATTTTATTCCTAAGTCATTAACCTACAAAAACATTCATATTCCTAGACACCTTTGTTATTTCAGGGTAGGAAAATGTTTTAATCCTTTTCTTGGGTTGTCTAAGTAGCTGACTGCAATACTTCCATCTAAATCCAAAATGCTGCCCAGAAAATGTAAATTACGTCTTTACATTCTGCTACAAATATAAAAGGTGACTGTGGTGAAGATGTTAATGCAGTGAAGTTTACTGATAATTATCTTTTATGGTCTTTACCAGTATGTATAACATTGTTCAATATTGATCCATGACTGCAGCACCATTACCCTGTCTTGTCCTATACAAGCACGGAATACCTTTATTACTTTTAGTTCCGGCATGATGGTGATAAAAAAAACAGACCACATTACACACAAGGATTAGGTCCAAGGTCTATGTTGTCATTTGCATCTAAACATGTAAAGGACATTAATGCCTCAGTTAACAGCGATGTGCCTGGCAGCAGAAGAACCCCAGGGAGCTTTCTGT
Source organism: Fundulus heteroclitus (assembly GCF_011125445.2). Lineage (NCBI taxonomy): Eukaryota > Metazoa > Chordata > Actinopteri > Cyprinodontiformes > Fundulidae > Fundulus > Fundulus heteroclitus. The sequence goes on from NW_023396806.1 coordinate 34,972, forward strand.
GGCTGGGGGTCAGAGCAGCAGTCTGTGGGATTCAACTTCCCAGAATGCAAACGTTCTGCTCTAACCACCAGGGAGCAACTCCCCCTGTCCTGTAATCTATTTTCAATAGATTTTTCATCTTGTCTTTGATCTATCATTAATTACATTTCCCTTTCTGCAAGCTATTAACTATGCTAAAAAGAATAATGAGACAATTTCTTTATATACCAAAGGTACACTATATTTCCAAAGGTATTAGTTCCACTGCCCTGACTCCCATATGAGCTGAAGTGACATCCCCTTCATGATCCATATGGGTTCAATATGATGTCGGTCCACCCTTTACAGCTAGAACAGCTTCAACTCTTCTGAGAAGGCTGTCCACAAGGTTTAGGAGTGCTTATAGGAATTTTTGACCGTTCTTCCAGAAGTGTATTTGTGAGGTCAGACACTGATGTTGGATGAGAAGGCCTGGCTCTCTGCTTTAAATTATCCCAAAGGTTTTCTATCTGGTTGAGATCAGGCCTCTGCAGGCCAGTGAAGGTCATCCACACCAGACTCTGCCATCCATGTCTTTATGGACCTTGCTTTGTGCTGTGGTGCAGACATGGTGGAAGAGGAAGGGGCCAGCTCCAACTTGTTACCACAAAGTTGGCAGGATGGAGTTGTTCAAAATGTCTTTGAGTGCTGAAGCATTCAGAGTTTATTTCACTGAAACTAAGGGGCCAAGCCCAGCTCCTGAAAAACAACCCCACACCATGATCCCCTCTCCACCAAACTTTACACTTGGCACTAAACAGTCAGACACCAGATACCGTTCTCCAGGGAACCACAAACCCAGACTAATCCATCAGATTTCCAGATGGAGAAGTGTGATTCTTCACTTCAGAGAATGTGTCTACTTGGATCTTGAGTCCAATTGTGGCGTGCTTTATACACCATCTGCATCCGACACTTTGCTTTGCACTTGGTGACGTATGACTTGGCTGCAGCTACTTGACCATAGAAACTCATTCCATGAAGCTCTCTGCGCTGTTCTTGAGCTGATCTGAAGTTTGGCTGGTTTTTGTTACAGCTCTGTCTAAAAGGGTGAATCTGCCATTCTTAGTAAAATCTCAAAAATTCAATTAAATTTCTAATATATATTGTATTATCTGACCTTTCAAAATAAACTTTGAATTAAACTCACAAAACAGCAGTTTTGCACTTGGCTATGCAAAACTATGCAAGGTCCAGTAGATGGCAATAATACAATACATTTCCCTTCTGTTCCTAATAAAAAACAAGCTAATCATGCAAGTATTCTGATCAAAATACTATTTATTGTGGTGTGGGATGGTCAGAACTGCCTACCTTTGTTTGCTTATTTATTTTTAAATGCAATAATACAGTGACAATTTTCTGTCCTACAGGGAAAAGCTACAGCAGGTCCTGTGTCAGTACGTCACCGATACGCTGACCTACATGAAAACAGTAAAAGTTTTTTATGACCAGTTCTCTGAATGGAAGAACAGCAGAGACATGGAGAATGAAAACATGATGGAAATCAAAGAAAGGGCTGATGAAATTGACCCCACTTTCACAAAGTCAGAGGGAAAATGGGCAAAGTTTCGTAACCACGTGAAGAGCAGCTTCCAGATGAATGTAGAGAGCAAACTTGCAGAACTAGAAAAGGAGCTGGATGAAGTGTTGAAAGACACACTGGAAGGTCTGGAGGAACTCAACACCTTCGTGGATGCAGTGGAGAAGCTGGCAGTGACTTCGCTGCATGTGTTTACTGAGAACTTTGTTTTACGCCTGCCTGAGAAGATCAGATTTGATGATGTTCAAGCTGTGATCATCGCTGCACGACAGATCTGCCCTCTCCTCCTGGAGTTCAAACGAGACGCAAAGTCCTTCTTTCAGCCTAAACTTTACAATGTGGAGGTGCTTACATACCAACTGAAAAGCTACATAGATACCACCGACACCATATGTCAGTCTCATGGCAAAAGGTACATTTATATTTGTATAATTAAACATTGAAGATGAACTGTGTTTTTGTTTTTAATTAAGGAAACTTAAAATATAACTTTGCCTTTTACAGCTTTAACTTCAACATTTGCTTGGATATGTCAGAGGACATTGTTGTAAATCCTGGTCTGATTGAAAGTGACATGCACAAGATGATAAATCACATTAAGCAACTTGACAAGATCAGGTAAGTTTGTTATATTTTAATACATTCAGATTTTTCAGTGTTATTTTCAGTCATAACAAGTGTAAGTAAAATCGTCTGCTTTTAAAAGAAGTACACAACAAGATCCCTTTCAGTCCACGTTGGTTTATTTATATAGTGTGAGCGGCTATCTGCTATGACCAAATGGGGTTTAAGAAGAGACGTTCCTCTACAGATGTTGCCACTTAAATGGAGTGGAGGGGTTTCAGACTGATTATGAGAAGGGGGTCCTTGTTTTCCAGCTTTGGCCCCTCGCAGGGTCTTCAGTGCCCAATAGGTCTCCAGGAAGTGATCATATTAGGATCAAATCGTAGATCTTTAGGAAGGCAAACCATAACAAACATCAGATGGTGTAGTAGGTCAGGGAACCCCACCGTAGACTGGCGACTGAGACCAGACCAGATATATATATATATATATATATATATATATATATATATATATATATATAAAGAACGGTCTTTTTCCTGTTTTTATGTATGCTAAAGGTTAAAATATCCATATTTGTTATACTGAATATTCTTACATACTAATTACAGACTATCTTGCCTGACATTCTTACTCTTTTGTTTTACTTCATAACAAAGTAAAATGTCTTCCACAGGATGGATGAGCACTTTTGGATGGAGTTCCTGTTCCAGAAAGTCTCCCCAGATTATTTCATCAATAGCGTTGATGGTCAGCTGCCCAAAATGCTACAGTTCCTTGACGAGCTGGAGGAGTGTGCTGTTAAGTTAGACAGCATGAACAAAGGAGCAAAGATCTCCAGTGTGACAGGCAGCTCAGTGGGAGCAGTGGGAGGTGTACTTTCCATTGCTGGTTTGGCTTTGATTCCAGTTACTGCAGGAGTGTCTTTAGGGCTGACAATTGCTGGTGCGACGATGGGGGGAACGAGCGCAGTCAACAGTTTGGTAACCACCTTAACAGAGGTTGGAGTTAATCATACTCAACAGAAAAAGGCAAATGAAGCCTTTCAAAGCTTCATGGAGGAATTCCAAAAGATCCAGGAATGTCTCAGTGAGGTGATGAAACAATCATCAGACACTCTGAAGCCAAAGAAGATAAATGTGGTGGTGGGAGTTGGGAAGGCTGTTAATAATGTACCTGCAATAGTAAAGGGTGCTGATGCCATCGTTGATGCTGCTTCTGCTTTAAAGGCTGCAGGAGCAGGCAAGGCCTCAGATGTTCCTGAGATTGGTCAGGCGGCAGTTAAAGGGCCTCTGGCTCTCACCAAGGGGGCTAGAGCTGGTTTCATTGTACTTAATGCCTTCTTTATTGGCATGGATATCTTCTTTATCACCAAAGACAGCATGAGTCTGGCCAAAGGCAATGAGACTAAAGTCTCAAAGTTCCTCAGAGCCAGAGTTTCATTACTTCGCTCTCAGGTGGAGTCATGGGAGAAGATTCGCAACTCTTTGTGTCAAAGCAAAAAGAACAATAAAGAAAACAGAAACTTCCTCCAAGAGCCTTTTTATCCAGGCATAAAGAAGGGATTGATCTAAAGTGCTCAAGAGAATAAAAGTGAAAGACTTGTCTGGTAGGCATTAAAAACAGTTAATCTGCCATAAGTATAAAAGTTTTTTACTGAAGTTGCAGACTATTTTACTGATATATTACAAAAGAAAAATTTAAAACCAATCAGTTTGACATACATTGCTAACATGGTAAGGCGTGTAACTTCCAGCGTTAATATGTTTGAAGAAATGAATAGTTTATCATTCTCGTTTACCTGCAAAAATGCGTTCACACTGAACGTGAACAAGGTGAATTTTTTGCGTTGTTCGCCTGCTGTTAGTCGCTTGACTTTTCAACTCTCTCTTGCAAACAGTTTGCACAGACAATGCAGCAAAATTTCGCCCAGCTTGCTTCACCGGATCATCAAATAGGAGTATCCATACGTTTGCCGGTTTCTCTTGTCTGTTCAACTCACCGTGGCGCACCTTAATTTTACCAATGTTCAGATAGTTGAAATCGAGCAAAATTCCGCTTTGCACTAGTGACACATCTGCCACGCCAAGTCGTGCCACATGCACCATTAAAAATGCATCATTCCCATCACCGACCCCTTTACACCGAGATAACATATGAGTCACTTACTCTATTTACCTTCTTCATGTTCAGTGTGAACGCACCTTCAGAGGTAGGCCCCTAATGGTAAAACCTGTGGGTTTTTAAGAATTTGATTTGGTTCAACTGCTGTACATGTGAGATTATTTAAAAAAACATGTATTCCCAGATCTGTATCCTAAAAGAATTTAAGTAGCTGTCATTTCAACGTCCTATTTTGTTTTATCTTTTATGATTTTTTTTCTTAATATTGCTCTTACTACCTGTACCCCTTTACAATTTCTGTGTTGTTTCTGTTATATTTTTCATAGCTTTAGCTGTGTTTATGCAAATGGCGAAAAAAACTTGGCAAGGTTGTGTGTTTTAGCAAAATCTTTATTTAGTCGTGTTTTGTTCAAGTGTTTTATACAACTTTTAAACCAAATCAGGAAATCAATGTTCTTTCTAAAATGTTATACTAATAAAAAAGCTTTTTTTGATTATGAAACAATTGCACTTTGATTTCCAAAGTTTCATGTTTGTTTACTGCTATTTCTTTCAACTTTTCTTTTCTTTTCTTTTCACTTCACATATGGGGTAGAAATAAACCATCTTCATGGGTTGTTTTTATTTTTTTTACAAGATGCTGCAACCACAGAATAGACGGGATTTGTTTAATGGACAAATTAAGCCTAAATAATCAAATAAGCTCTCCAAACATGCCCAACGAAAACCCAACAAATCGCATCTCAGCATTTTAAAACAAATTTTGCATATAAAAGGCAAACTCTGCAACTCCACTTCTGACTCCAAAAAAACTCAGCCCATTTAAAATAGATTTTGTACTCTTGGCTTTTTTCTTCAGAAATTAACACGATCATGTTTTAAAAATAATAATATTAATAAAAAAATTGTATAACAAATAGGGCTGGGCAAGTTAACGCGTTAATTTCGCGTTAACTCATTAGACTATTAACGGCGATATTTTCTTTAACGCGCGTTAACGCATGTTGCTCACATGCTTTTATTTTGTGAAGGTCTGTTGCTGCGGTGTAGGGGTTTGAATCAGAACAGTAGGTGGCGATAATGCGCCAATAACCTCGCTGTCAGCCAAGTCTCGGATTCAGAGGAAGAAAAGTGCTGCCCGGAAAAAAACAAAGCCGACATGCGGAAGGCGGTGTTTCCCGCAGGAATAGGGTGTTTTCACTGACGTCACTGGCCAACTTCCGGTCCGCCATATTGGGTGGCACACTTCTTTATCTCTAGTTGTCTTACACGTATTATCGTATCGCGAATGGATAAGTACGCCAGCACGCTAGTGCGACCAGATAAGGACGTATATCTGAGGAAATGTTCCGTGATCGACCATATGGACCCCTATGCCCTCCACGGTGCCTTGTTTAGCCGTAATCCAGATGCATTACCTGGTGTTCGGTGAAAACCCTCTGCACACTCTTGAGGAAATGAGAGCTTACAAGGGTCTAGAGGCTCACAACCAGTTCACATCTGGTTATGTACATCAAGGAAATCGCCATCATACGTGGACGGGTGAGTTTTAATAAGATGGTAAAAATGTAAACAATCCGACGCAAATGTGTTGCATGCTTCTGCGGTGGCTGGCGGCCGGCGGCGGGCGGTGCGCGAAGGCGCACCGCCCGCCGCAGGGCGGACGGGCTCTGGGCCGATCGACGCCGCTCGCGGCTTTAATTATTTAAGCAAAACAATGACCAGTGCAAAATTAAGTTGTATTTACCGTATTGGCGCCGGTAGGAGCTGCAGATCATAAAGCCAGCAAACAGTGGGAACACAGCAACTCGTTCAAAGGTAAGCTGCGCTCAGACGGGTTAGCACATGCTAACCGTTAGCGCTAACAACCACTGGCGCATGTAATGTACTTTTAACTAGCTGCTATGTGTTTCAAACGTTTAGAACACACTCTCATTGACATCGGGATACTGTGGAAAGTTATGTTCGGTCGACTTACAACCGCGATCCAAGCGAGCCGACGACTCTTTGTTATCACTAACAGTTGTTCTCCGTGGTTGCGCCTCCAGGCAGGAAAGCGGTGGAAAATTAATCTGTTTCTATGTTTTTCCCATGGCGATCATGTGTTGCGCTGTTACAGCCCACAATACAGCAACGGTTTACCATGGTTGAAATCAAGTTAAGGTGAAATTAATCAAATTAAAACACGGCTGAGAGAGGGAGTACAGTATGCGGTAGTAATAGGCAGTAGAGGCGGCGGAGGCAGTCAACATGACAGCCGCGGAAAGTAATAAGTCATAACGCCCAAGCCCTATTATTAATATATTCTTCTTATATGTTTTAAATACTTAACAGTTAATTACCTGTGACAAAGTGAGCACCGCAGACTCTGGCGTATTCCAGCTTAACACCGTCCAAATCGGACCTGGATATCCGTGTCAGCCATAGGTGACGGCGTTGTTCAGATAGCTGTTTTGTTTTTTCACATTGATTCACTATTACGGCTGGTAGGCGATAGAAAGAGCGTTGATCTCCACCTCCACGGGCCGTGCAACCAACCATTAAACACGTTTTCCCCATTGTTCACTTCCAATACTGCCTAAGGCGTCATACAATGCAGGTCAACGGTGCGAAACGACTGCCACCCAATATGGCGGACGCGCTGAGTAGTCACGTGAGCGTGACGTCAGCTGAAAACCCCCTATTTGCTTAGGCGAGGCGGTGAGTTGGCGAACGGAACAAGTTTTGTGCGGAGCGGAGCGGGGTCTGCATCGACGCCGTCGGTGAAGTCGCTTCTCGTTTCAAAGTATCCATGTGTTTTTGCCTGTTTTTCCCTGCCATTCACTATATGCACGTGAGAAAGCAACAAAAAAACCGCGTGTTAACGTCAAATAAACGCAAGCAACACAAGCATATCGAGTTAGCAAGCATTTCAGTTTAAAGTTCTTCCAGCATCGAATATGACAGAAACAAGTTAGTTGTAACCACTGCCAAGTTAAACTTTGGTATTGAACATAAAATGGTAATGCTGCTCCCTGCTGTTACCTCAGAAATTGCCTGTTTTTGGTAGATTTTTTCCTCATAAAGAGAATTCCCTGTCAGTGGCAATAAGCTTTAATTTATTATTATTGCTATTTTTTGTTTTACATGTTTAAGTTGAGCTTTACACTAAATATGTGTTACTGATAAGTGCTACAAATGTTACAACACTTTTGTTCATATGGCAGCAGAACATTAAAATAAAAGTGCTCTTTACACTACTTTTGAATTCATTCTTGGAGTTTGTAAATACAATGCGATTAATTGCGATTAATCGCGATTAATCAGGGCAATTAATCGCGATTAAATATTTTAATCGTTGCCCAGCCCTAATAACAAACCATGCAACTAGTGAGAATATCAAAGTTCACAACTAAGCAATAAATGTAATAAAATCAGAAACAATAAAAATATTGATAAAATACACAAGTAAAAATAGTGATTACAATGAAAGTTAAGAAACATACAAATAGGACCAAAAATTTAAACAGGGATCATGAAGAACACTGGGTAAAAAGAAAGATTTTAAGTATTGAAGCCATCAGATATGGAGGCAGTCGAGGAGCAGCACAGGAAACGGTCCGGTCTCATATGGTTCGGGGTCAAATCCCGGGAATGTGAAGGAGGTGTGTTTGAGGAGAGTGTATGATGGACAGTGGAGGATGAGAGGATCTTTTAAGTGAGATGGTGCATTACCGATTTTCTTGGTGATCACGTGTTCTGTCAGAACAGCATACGTTGTCAGATTGGCATACATTTCTTTATTGCACGTGTGTGCATGAACAATGGAGCGTTTTTCCCACATTTAAAGTTGAGCAGATCAGCATACCGACCAGAAAAAACAGAATACTTGACATTTTTTAAAGAGAAAATCTGTTTTGACCGTATTGCTACTTCCTGCCCGACACAAATGAAGATGCAGGGATGTTGACAGAAGAAGTGTCAGGATGCAGTTTTTGCTTACTGCATCCTGGACTATTTCTTGCACCCTCCTCCTCCTATAGAGCTCATTCCTGCACTGCACCTCTGATCATCTACACCTGCCGTTCCTAATCAAGCCTGGACTCGGTTCACCTGCCAACACCTCTGCATATAGTCTCCTCAGTCTGCTCTCCCCTGCCGGATCGTCTTCCTACCAACCTGGTTCTCGACCCAAACCACTCTCGCCCTATGGGACTGTCATCCTTCCGTAACCTGACTCTCTGTCCCGTGGCTCTTGCTTCACTCAGCGGCTCTGGCTTCTCCTAACAACTCACTCACTTCTCTTCAACTCCAACCACCTCGAGGCGTCTTCGGATCCCACTCCAGGACACAGCCCTCAATATCCCTAGCTCTGCTCCACTCTGGTCCCTCTCCGTGGTTCACCCGCCCCCACGTTTCTCAGGGCGCCCAGGATCCTGTTCCCGGACGCAGCCCCTGAGTAACCCTCAGCGGCTAAGCTCCAGACGCACCTTGGAGGCTCACCTGTCAGCTTTCAGTCCCGCCCCGAGGCCCAGCTCGGATCCTGCTCTGAAGCGCAGCCTCCATCCTCAGGCTCCGCTCCTGTGTTCACCCACTGGTCTCCTGCTTCTCCCTGCGAGCTCCTGCTCTTGTCATGGTCACCTGTCTGCTCTGGTCCGGTAATGACTGGTTCTCCCCACCATAATCATATTCTTTAATAAAGTGCTTTAATCTGTAACTCTGTGTATGGCTGAATTCTGGCTCGACTCTCAAAAACATGACAAGACGCCTCAAAAAATGAAACCAAATTATGCCATATTAACTTGAAATCCAAGTTGGTTTTAGTAGTATAAAACATTTGTGTGGTATTTTGAATTTGGTTTGATTTCTTTCACGTTTAAAATCATTAAAAAAAAAATCATATTGTTAGACAGAAATTAACAAATCAGGATGTCATACGGCTAATAACTTAAAATGTATGATAAATATGAAAGAATCAATTTGTGCTACGCATATGCCAATCTTATAATGAATGCTGTTCTGAGCGAAACTGGGCAGAGAACAGGGGAGATGTGTTCGTGTTTACACATGCTCATCAGCATCCTTGCAGTGCTGTTATGCACATGCAGAACTTTTTGTATGTTTTTGCCTCAGATTCCGATGAGAAGTGTTGTAATAGCCCAAGTCTGGAGGAGACAAAGACATGGATGTTTTTCTGCATCAGAGAGTGTGGGTTGCAGTTTTGCAAAATTTCAGATCTGTAATAATTAATTCTTACAGATATGTTTGATATGACTTTTGAAGGTGAGTTGTGGATCAAAAATAACACAGAGACTGGTGACTGTACTGGAAAGAGAAATGTTCTGGCAAGAAAAAGCAATACTGTGATTTTTTTTTTTCACAGTACTGCAATTTTTTCACAGGTTTGAATCACTTCTGTTTTTGAGCTGTTATAAGTGTTATAAGTATAGAAAGAGAAGAGAATAGTTGTACCACTAGCAGTGGCGGCTGGCCCATAGATGGCGCTCGGGCGCTGCCCTCCCTAGATGTGGAGGGAATAAGTCAAAATATATTTAGATTTCAAAAGTATTATTTTGGGCACAGGCAGTCGTATAGTTAAATTGTGGTGACCCCCCCCCCCCTCCCACTTGGGATTTTTGGATGTGAATGTTATGTGGGAATGTGTGTACAGCGTCCTTTTTTGTGTCTGTGTGTGGTGAGTGGGGCACTAGGGAGGGATGGTGTGAATGAGTTTTTTTTTTTTTTTCAGCTTCGGGTCCGGTCCGCTCCGTCTCCCAAGATCATCTCAAGTCTCCGATAGGTGCGGAGCCCATCCCCCCACGTCCTGCCCTCCTCCGCTGCGTTGGCAGGCGCCTTGGCCCTCTGGCGCGTTGACGGTCCTCGGGTTTGGGGCGGGTTCCCGGGTGGGCACCGGCCCATTCCCGGCGGTGGCTTCGCGGGGCCTGGGGCCGCGGGGGCGGGCCTCTGGAGGGGTGGGGGGTGGGGGGGTGCTGGCACCAGCTTCCTTCCGGAGGGGGGCCCCCAGGGCCCATGGCCAGGACCATTTCAGCGCGGCTGGCTGCCTGAGGAGCCCACGGGCTCGTCCCCGCGGCTCTTGGGGGCGTCGGCATTGCGGTGGCTGGGGGATTTCCTCGGGGTCGTCTCTACTCTTTCCTTGGGGGGGGGGGGGGGTTGCAGATTTCCTGTGGTGGCCCCTCTTGGGCGCCCTGCTTTGGGGGCCCCTTTGAGAGTCCGGGGTTATGGGTCCCCTGACTCCTGCCTCTGTGCTCGGGGAAGGTGGGTCTTCGGTTCTCCACAATCACTATAAAGCTATTTCCTTCTGGATAAATTTCACCTAAACTTGTACACTCTCACAAATTCCCACAGGTGCTGGGTCCCAGGTATTAAATGTTCACTTATATACAGAAAGCCTATAATTTATTTATTCATTTTCTTTCACTTTCTTTTTTCAGGTATCACATTACACATGTCAGCTTAAATAATAATACATATGATTTAGCAATGGTATCAAGGTGTTACACGATTGTATCTGTTGCTTTATGTCTGTTGGTTGTGCTGTTCTTTTTGTGTCTCTTTCCAGGTGATGGAGCAGACAGAGGACGTTTTATCATTCTCTTCCTTTTATCTCTTCTTTCTTTCACCTCTTCTCTTTCTTTTTTTTCTCTTCTTGTTCTTCCTTTACTCTCCTACTTTCCCATTGTAGTGTCCATATAATTTGAAATTCTCCCTGCAGGAATCACAATAAAGCTATTTACATGCACAAATCAAGCGGAGCATTATGGCGAAAGCTGTTTGCTCCACTTGTGAAAGCAAAATCTGTCGAGCTCTATTTGGCATTAAGATATAAATTCTTATTGCCACATTGCTAGACAGGAAACTGGAAAAAAAAAAAAAAAAAAGATTTCAAAAGTGTTATTAATGTCAGTTTTTAATTAATAGTATGTGGATACATGTAATATGAATTATTAAAACACTTCTACTAATTGACTCTACCAATTGACTCTCATTTAACAGTGCATTTCCACCAACAGAACGTAGCATTTCTCCCGTAGGGCTGTCACTCAAAGCGCCCCACAAGTGTAGCGAAATAACCAATCTTATAATGTTGCTAGGGAAAATGTATAAATATTTGGCCAATCAGCATCGCCAAAATGAATGGCTTTGGGGCTACTGGAGTCATAGTCCTTGCTGCAGAGTGATATAGATATATGGCAAGCCGTTTTAACATAAAGTAATGTAGCTAGCAGTCAGTCAGGCAGTGACGTAGAGATTACGGCGACGACGACAGAGAGAGAGAGACAAACTTTTGTCATGTGGTAAGTGAGTTTGAATATTGGGATTTTGGAAGGTGCTGTGAACATTGTATCAGGTACATAATTTTGTCAGCTGATAATTTGTTTTCATATTTTGAAATTCTGTTGTGTTTCTGTTGTGTTGTGAAACCCATTGTGTCATTGTGAAACTGTTTGGCTGAAGATTATGGCAGTACAATATGGTTTACTGGTGACAAATAGTGAATTTTAGTGTTGTATTTAATACTTTTCCTTTCCAAAATAAGACCTAATATAGCTGTAAATGGTTGAATGTATCTGTAAGCTGCTGATTCTGAGAAGGGAATTAAATGCTTTGTGTGGAATCGTAGTAATTTTCCAACTTTTAATTTGATTGCATGTACTGGGTTAGGCAGGGAAATCTATTGGCCAGCCCCACCAAGATTTTTTTTCACCAGCTGCCACTGACCACTAGCACTTAAACTTTAAAATCACTTTAAGTAGAAACTGTCAAAGGGGGCTGCGAAGTGGTGCTGTTGCCTTGCAACAAGAAGGTCCTGTGTTCGAGTCCAACCCTGGGTCTTTCTGCATGGAGTTTGCATGTTCTCCCTGTGCATGCGTGGGTTCTCTCCGGGTACTCCAGCTTCCTCCCACAGTCCAAAAACATGACTGTTAGGTTAAATGGCTTCTCTAAATTGTCCTTAGGTGTGAGTGTGTGCGTGAATGGTTGTTTGTCCTGTTTATGTGTTGCCCTGTGATAGACTGTCCAGGGTGAACCCCGCCTCTCGCCCAGTGAATGCTGGAGATAGGCATCAGCAACCCTGCGACCCCATGAGGGATTAAACGGATCAGAAATCCTTGGATCACCTAATCGTAACCTTTAAACAGTTCCTCAAACACATTTCAGGACTCAAGGAGAAGCACTCATTAAATTGAATATGATGATTTTGTTGTTCAAGGAGTTTTGAACCTCTGGATATTCTCCCAAAACTAATTTGTTCATTGAAATAATTGAACTGACCAGTCTGTCATTATCCTGCATGACTGTACATATAGGAGATATTATTTTTGTTTCACACTCCCAATATAACACAATACTGCACTTGAATACTGTGTCTGAATCTCATTAAGCACAAATTCAACCTTCTCCTAGAGCTGAGCTTAAACCATCTGATTCGGCAAAATGGTTATTGCTAACAATACGTACAAATACTAGTTGTCATGGTTTAGTTTGGTCTGGCTTTTTTCCTGTTATTTTTCAGTTCCTCCTCTCACTCAGCTCACTCTTCACTTCCTCAGCAATCTGTCACACCTGTTGGACACTAATTAGTGAGAACTCACTCCGCCTGCCAGCCTCCCTACAAAAGCCTCCCTGAGTCTTCTCTTCCCTGCCGGTTCGTCATCAGTCTACACTCACTTCACTCCACGTCAGCCTAGTTTGCTCCCTGTTTAGCTTCTGGATTTTCTGCCTCCTCTGTGCTTCAAGTTTGCCCTCAGCTCTGTTGCTGGACTGTCTGCTATCCTTGTACTCCAGCAGCCCTGCTCTCCCTAGAACTGTCTCGCTCGGCATCCCTGGTCTGACAACAGCCCTGTAGCTCCAAGACCTCTCTCCGATCGTTCAGCTCCTGCTCCCACCTCCTGTTCCAGTCCAGAACAGCCTCTCTGGTTTCCTCATCCACTACTCATCTTTCTTTCAATAAACTCTCAGTATAAGCTCCTTGTGTGGTGTGCATTCTGGGTTCATCAAGAAAAATTCATGACACTAGTAGAAAGGTAACAAGCAGATACAGAGTTTACCTTCATATGGTCTAACAAACTACTGTCTGTTTGTTCTTCCTTAAACATTTCCACATGGGCTGACCAGCTCTGTCCCAGATGGGATGTTTTCTGGCTGCTCCTCCTGAGCTACCTGGATGGTGGTCACCGCTAAGGGACGCAACAAAAACGCAGAGATCGCCCTCTTATCTTCGGGCTTAGTGTAGATTTTACGTTTTGGCACGATTTGTCTCGTTTCTGTCGTCAGGAGAAGTTGTTTATGAAATTTGCCCACAAAAACGGCTCTTTAATGGTCAGATTTCCACCAATAACAGCGCTTAATCTGAACGCGTCACAGAACAACAGACCAATGAGAAGCAAGTCTCATGATAAAATATCACGAGATGACAGAACGTGGAGATTTCGCTGGAAAACAATGGCGTCTGAAAATTTTCACTCATGTGAGAAACAGCAAAGAAACGCCTTAGATTTGAAAATAAGACTTAATTGATGCCTACGGTCGTTTCAATTAGGCCATTGAGCATAGCTAAAAAGCACCCACAATGCTTTGCAACAGGCCTTGAAAATCGAGCACTTGATCCATACATTGCTCTCATATGTTAAATAAAACTGAATGCCAGTATCCTCAAAAGATTATTTACTTTTGTTCTGGGGTTGATTTGTACATTTATCACCAAAATACGAACCCAGGATGATCCATTCTGGTAGTGACCATAATTCTCTCTTTAAAATCTTAAATATTTTTTATGTTAAATGAGAAAGCAATTTGTGTGAGGTGTCTTAAGTTAAACCCACAGGTGTACCTTCACTGAACTCATCGTGAGAATCAACCTGACAAACTTAAATAGCTGTGGCATCTTTGTCAGGGCTTTCCAAAACTGTTTAGAGGCATCTCATGATAAATCTTGAATTACCCTAACTGTTCCAAAACAGAAGAGGTATTGTCTGATTTCATGTCCTGGAGCATTAAAAAGGTTAGATGTGTTAAGATTTATGCTCTGCTTTATGTTTTTATTCCACAGATGTGTAAAGGGAAGTGATGTATGAGTCGGTTTTGTCACGTGTTATGGCTAATAAAAGCCGAGTGCAGGTGGGTCGGGGGTGCCTCGCCCCTCCTCTGTCAGAGCACAAACACAATTACTGTGTGGATAATGGGCCTAGCTGCTGTGTAGCCACTTCTGCTAACAGGTTAATGTGCCCAGATACACACAGAGACCCAAGTGAAGAGTACCAGAAGAGCAGGTGAACCCCCGCCAAGAAAAGACGCAGCACACTGCGTGCCCGGCGAGGATCAGCAGAGAGGAAGCGAAAGAGAAGCTTTGAGAAAGCTTCCTGGAGAGGAAGCGAAAAGTCTTCAACTACGAAAAACAAGTCCAGTTGCTTTGTTTTTTATTTTTTTTGGTATGCCATATTTATTTATAAAGCACTTTAGAAGAACAAATGTCAACAAAGTGCTGTACATGTACAACTGAAAATAACTAAAATTAAAATAAATAAAACACAAATTAAAATAGACAAACAAGATAGTTCAAAACAGTAACAAATTTTAAAAAGTTAAAATAAATAAAAATAGTCAACCTTTCCGGATGTGCAAAATGCTTCCACAAACAAATATGTTTTAAGAAAAGTCTTAAACTCTGGCAGAGAGGAGGCAGATAAATCCACAGCCGTGGAGCCGCTACAGCGAAGGAACGATCTGTTAGTTTCCGTTTTGATTTCGGGACGATAAGAAGCTGCATGTTGGCAGACATTAGGGAGCGGACAGGTGAATGGGAGTGCAGCAGCTCAGAAAGGTAAGGGGAGCCAAACCATTAAGAGATATAAAAGCAAGTAAAATAAATAAAATTCATCCTAAAACATGCAGGAAACCAATGAAGGGACTTTAGGATGGGGGTAATGTGCTCAGACCTCTTTGTTCCAGTTAAAAGTCATAATGCAGCATTTTGCACAACCTGCAGGCGCCTGATGGACGCCTCACTAACCCTAAAATATAATGAGTTACAGTAATCCAGCCTGGATGTTAGAAATGCAGGAATGACTGTTTCAACAAGCTGCCCTGATATAAATGGCTTTATTTTAGCTAACTGCCTCAGATGAAAAAAGCTTAATTTAACAACGGCCTAATCTGGCTCTCAGGTTTAAGATCAGCATCCACCTTTAATCCCAGATTGGTGATAACTGGCCTAACAGATTATGTCAGAGAACCCAGATCTAAATTTTCAGGTGTAAGGTGTGCCGCCAAAACCTTCACTGCTGCTTTCTGCTCAATAAAGTGTAAAAAGTTTGAAGTCACATTAAGTTAATTTATCTTCTGATGTTGGTTGCTGAAGCTAACAGACAGAATTCATGTCGACCTGAAAATGATTAAAAAATGCATGTTGGGATGATTAGATTATCTTTTTTTTAATGGACTATTTATTAAATGTAAACAAACGTATGAAATTTTGGTTTACGTTGTTTTACTTAAAATGTATGAAAATACCAAATGTTTAACTTGCTTCTTTTTCTTCTTTCAGATGAGGAGAATTAGTGTGAAGTTTGACCAAATCAGCCGGCATCATACTTTAAAAACCACAGTTTAATTCCCTTTCAACTTCAATAAAGGCAACAAGTTGGACAAATTGGTTCATTGACTCACTTTCTTTTCATATCTTACAGAAATTTATGAAAGACTCAACCTACCACTACAGGTTGAGCCTATTATAAGTACAAATATAACTCCTTAATTAGTGTTAATATTGTTTGAGTTCACTAAACCAGCTTAATAGCCACTTGAAAACCAAATGTTTGTCTAAGCCTGAAACAACAAAGGTAGGCTGGGCTCTCTCCCACGGTGAGCAATCTCCTCCTGCTGCTCCACGCCTTATCTTGGCAGACCATGACTCCATCTGAATACCCTTAAAAAAAGCTTTGACTGGACCTTTCATCAGGTCAACAGTGAGATCTCTCTCCTGGGGAGTAAAGGAGCTTCGGCTGCTGTGCTGAGTTCAGACCGCCTTTACCTCTGACGTCGTTACATGATGGAAACACATGGATGATGTGAGTTAAATCCGAGGCTACAACCTTCCCAAAATGAACTACTAGGTGCACAATCTCTTCTCTCCGAACATTTTTGGTTAATTTCCATGAGATGGCTGTGCTGATGCATCATGTCATGCAAAGGATTGTGGGATACCTTAAAACTAGAGCTGGTAATCCTGGTCAGAAACACTTTTTGTTATACTGAGTAAAATCGTCGTTCCATCCTGAAAGTAGTAAATACTTTATGTATTTCCACAAAGGAGGAGTTTAACAAATAGACCTCAGGTAAGGTCAGAGTTAACACCACCAAAAGAGACTTCTTCTCCTGTCTCTTGGTGATTGCTGAGGCGCCTCCACTGATTGGTTCATAACACTGTTGCACATAACACATCTGGCTTCTGTTCTGGTCTTTTAAAAAGTATTTCTACCCCATAAAAGTATTCACACCACTCTGAAACTCTCAAAACATTTCTATGTTTTCCTCTGTGATCAGTTTGCTTTGACACAGAGAGTTGCAGAGCTTCTCCGTCGCCTCTATCTCTGAGCAGCTCTGACTCTGAAGAACTTTGAGACCACAGCAATAAAGAAGATATCCATGCCAAGAAAGAGAGCATTGGCTGCCATGAACCCAGGTCTTGCCCCCTTGGAGAGAGCAAGAGTTCCTTTAAGTGCTGTTGGACTAATACTAGGAACATCTGAGGTCGCCTCTTCCAGACAATCCTGGACACTGAACACCATCCATGAATCTTTTAAAGCCTGGTAAAAAAACAGTTCCTGGTTTGTTTGTCCATTGAGAGTAATGGAAAATGCTTTAAGTAATAATACTGTTATTACTGAAGGTGGGGCCTTATCTGACTTTATCCACTTTAGCCCTGTTTTGCATGTCACTATCAGGTAATCCGCATTCAACAGCAACATCCTGCGTCAACTCCATGCAAATATCAATATTGTGGCTGTGGAAAACAGTATCATCATGTTTCTTTAAAAAAAAAAAAAGTTTAATTTAAAAAAAAAATTATTTCTACTTCAAAACCACAACACGGTTGTTGTTAAAGATGAGTTTACCCAGCTGCAAGGTTTTCAAATATTTTCTATGTGTTTTTAATGTGTTTTTCCAACTGATAAACAAACACCTCCACATTTTGTTTTCTGGGAACAAAGAAGGCCTTTTCCTCTCTTTTGACCTCCAGCAGCAGATCAGTCGTGCAGATTCAATCGGGGCCTGAACGTCATCAAAGCTGATCTGTTCAGACAGGAATAATATCTGGTTCTGAGTGAAGGCAGCAAGGTGACAGCCAGCTTCTCCACTTCATCCAAAAAGTTTTTTTTTTTTTGTTTTTACTTGCCCTCTGACTCACTGAAAGAGGAGTCAACTATGTCTGCCATTTCTTGGATATTACTCATTTTGTGGTTATCTGCAATTCTTCCACCCAGAGAACTTCTTGCAGAAATCGCTCACAGCTACGATGTCAGGTAGCGTATCTGTGACATTCTGACACAAGGCCCTCTGTGGTTTCCATCTGTAGAAACAAAATGTTAATATGCATGAAAGTAAAACTTCTTAAGCCTCCTACAAACAAGGAGGGAGAAAAATTAAAACTGGTGCCTTGCTTTACCTATTCCAACACATCTTGCTCCTTTGCGTCTTCAGCTATCAATAAAAGGCAAAGTAATCTGTTAAAGTGACGTTAATAAAAATAGCATCTGCTGTTTATCTGATGTCATCTTGTTGTATTTGCAGAATGTGCACTAAAGCTAAACATCCAGGTTCACTGTGTTCATATCAAGAGCACAAGTCGGTCCCCCACAGATGTTGCCAGAAGAACACACTGGACTTGTAGCAACAAGAGTCTGATGTAATTTATTTTATGAATTTATTGTCTCGTAGTTGTGAGGAAGTTTGGTTGACTCTTTTCTCACAAGGTTGCTTCAGTAAATTTAGGTCAACTGGAAGTCTTCTGCACAGCTCTCTGAAGGTCCCAGAAAAGCATTTTTATTGAATTTAAGGTCTGAAACTCCTTTATTGTCCTAAAATGGGGGAATTTGGGATTTCCCCATGACATTCTATTTCAACCATTTTAACAGAAATTATTTTATGTGTTTGGAAGTTCTACTCAATGTCTGCAAGGTACCCAGGTAGTTTTGCTAAAAAAAAAGAAAGCATCCTTCACCAC
The DNA here is from genome assembly GCF_011125445.2 of Fundulus heteroclitus. Taxonomy (NCBI): domain Eukaryota; kingdom Metazoa; phylum Chordata; class Actinopteri; order Cyprinodontiformes; family Fundulidae; genus Fundulus; species Fundulus heteroclitus. The sequence goes on from NW_023396806.1 coordinate 53,442, forward strand.
TGTGCTTGATGTTCACACCTAAGGGCAATTTAGGGACACCAATTAAGCTCACAATCATGTTTTTGCACTGTGAGGACCCAGAATGCACATGGAGAGCATGCAAACCTGCCTTCCACCAAGAAGGTCCTAGGTCACGCCTAAATTAGTCCGTGAGCGTAACGGTGCTACGTGCTAAGCGAACAGTACTACACGGATGTTTGAGAGCAACATAAAGCTCATGGGCATTATGCATATTTTTTCTCACATTGCTGTGCAGATCAGCTGCTGTATGTCCTCAGAAAATTGAGGAAATACATTGATCTTGTTTAACAGAATATTGCATTTTTACCTGAACATGCCATATTATCAATAATTTTGCAAAACTCTGGCTTTATTCTTACTTCTTTTTTACTTTTCTGATAAGTTCATTCTCTGTTGCTTTATAACTAACTTTAGATCCGAGTAGCTTGTTTTTTCATTGCTCATTTAGTTTGTAACACAATGTATTTTTGCCACTGTCAAGCCCAAATTTGTTAAGACAAAAAGGAATTTCTTATTTTATCTTATCTTATCTTATCTTAATAAGCTCCAGTAACAGTGATCCTGTTGTGCAACATCTCAGAATCCTTTTTCCTTTGAAGGGCTTTTTCCTCCAAGAATGTTTCTGCACACAAACAAAACCATATGTGGTTAATTTAGCGAAATCATGCAGCAGCTTGCAGCTCTTTTTATTAGATAAGTAGTGTTGATTCAGCAGTAACTATTTAATCTACTTGTCTGCTGCTGCCTGACAGATTGTCTCCCACTTTCACTTTGAAAGTAAGCTGGTAGGCAGGTAGCTTGGAAGTTCTGAAACAAATCTTAGAAATGTTCGATTGAAACTGCTTCTCCAGACTGTTTATCCACAAGTCTCATCAGAGTATGCAAACTCATCATTTCCCATTAGGTTTTTCTTTCCCCCAGTGTCCTGTCTAGCAACGTGTCCATAAGAATTGTTGTCTTAATGCCAAATAGAGCTCAACAGAGTTTGCTTTCACAAGTGCAGCAAACAGCTTTTGATATAGTGCTCCGCTTGATTCATGCATGTAAATAGCTTTATTGTGATTCATGCAGGAGGTAATCACGTTATGTGGACAATGGGAAAGTAGAAGAGTAAAGGAAGAACAAGAGGTGAAAGAAAGAGAAGATAAAAGGGAGAGAATGATAAATCGTCTTCCGTCTGCTTCATCACCTGCAAAGAGAGATGTAAAAAGAACAGCACAACAAACAGATATAGTATAACCGATACAATAAAGTAACACCTTGATATTATTGCTGAATTATATGTACTATTTAAACTAACATGTATAATGTGATAGCTGAGACAAAATAAATATTTAAATAAATAAATGATGGGCATTCTGTATAGAAGTGAACACTGAGTACGTGAAACCCAGCACCTGTAGGTGTTTGTGAGAGTGCACTTGTGTATGTAAAATTTATCCCAAAGAAAAATGCTCAATAGTGGATGTGAAAAACCAAAGACCTGCCTCCCCAAGCACCCAGGTAGGCGCCTAGGGACCCATAACCCCAGACCCCCAAAGGGGCCCCCAAAGCAGGGCGCCCAGGAGGGGCCAACACAGGAGATCTGCCCTCCCCCCACCAAGGGAAGAGGAGAGACGGCCCCGGGGAGATCCCCCAGCCGCCGCAATGCCGAAGCCCCCAGGAGCCGGGGGGGCTGCGCTGTGAAACCGGCCATGGGCCCTGGAGCCCCCCGGGCCCCAATCCACCTTACCTGCTCAGTCCCGACCTCCCCCCCCCCATCCCGGACCAGACGCCCCCGGTCCAAGCCCCCCAGGGTAGGGGGCCAACATGAACAACCGCACGAGCCACCCAACCAAACCCCCCCCCCCCCCAAATACCTGAGCCCACTCCTTCCCCCTCCTTCTCCTAGCCACCCCTCCCCCCATCCCTTTTAGGGGAGAGCAGAGGCGTCAGCTCCAGTCCCGGCAAGCCACCTGGGCCCCACGACACAATCCCCCCCTCCCCCACAGACCTCGGACCCGACGGCCCGTCTCTCCTCCAGGCCCCAGACTCCATGCGGCAATAGGAGAGCGGGGGTGTGGAAAAGACCCCGATCCTCCCTACGCCTGCTCAGATGTTGTGTTGTTGTGTGTTGTTCTTAAGTGTGTTTAAAACTGGGAGTGCCGAAGGGGGTGCCCGGCACAGTCCACCCCCCTCCGGAAGGTAGCTGGTGCCAGCGCACCCCCTCCAAGCAACTGCCCAGAACCCTCAATGTCTGAATGCGAGAGGGGGTGGAGGGAGCCATCTGAGGTGAGGCTCACTCAACATGAGCCCCCCCCCCCCGATGTCTTTACCCCCACCCCCCTATACAATGGCCTACATGTATAGGCGTTGAGAAAATAATGTTTTGAGTGAAAGTGTCTAAAATGTATCATAAAATTGGGGTGAGGGACGTCATCACAAAGTGGCAACCTCCAGTACTGTCCCCCTCCCCAAGGTCCTACATGTGTGGCAGCATGAAGGAGCAGGCAGAGGGAGGAGTCCAGGGATGGGGAGAAAAGGACTGGGGAGCCTGCTGCACTCCCAGGGAGCCAGCTCCCCTACTGACTCCAATAGGCAGTCCCGCTCCCCAAGAGCCCACCCAGAGAAGGGGGCCCTGCCAGCTGCACCACCGTAGCCCGGGGGCCAGGGATAGGCCCCCGGGCTACGGGGGTCCGCGGGCCCGTGAGCCAACCACCACCAGGACCAACACCTCGACCCCCCCCAACACACCCACCAAACCTTAAGAAAAAGCCATCCAGACCCCCCCCCCCACTCTGACGAAACGCGCACCGGAGGACGGCACGGACCAGAACCGAGATAGGGGTCCGTACACAGAGCCCTCCAAATGTCCACATCCACCACCACCCCCACTAACATTCAAACAACTCACCATACATACCACAACCCCAATCCTACCCCAATAGACATCCAGGCTGGGTTAATCCCCACTCCCCCTTCCTCCCCTCCCCCCACTAGCAGAGTGCCAACCCAAGGAAGGTGGGGAGCATCTGCCATGAGATGTTAATGTCCATGCCCCCCTACCAGCTCAACAGGCCCCCTAGCACACGTGAGGTCCCGTGCCGTGGCAGACACCCGGGTGCACACCGGCCCAGACCCCAAGCGGCATACCCCACGGGACCTGAACCCCCCGAGGGCGGCACACCCCAGGGAACCCGGGCTCCCAGACCCACCCCGGACCCACCCAGCGGCAGCACAGTTACCAGGTCAGTAACCCACGTCCGTCACAGTGGAACTCCCCAAGAGCACCGCAAGAAGCCCAGAGAGATCGATCGGATGCGGATGTGGATGCAGATGCTGTCTCAAGATTAATATGATCTAGCAAAAGATCTCTATACTTATTAATACTGAGATTTTCCTTACTTTTCCAATTCATGAGGATAGTTTTCTTTGCGATACACAAGGCAGTGAAAACCATGTATTTTTTTTTTCCAGAGGGCTTTCCTCAAAGTTACCCAGCAAGCAAACTGATGGGGAAGGTGAATTTTTACAACTCACTTTGATAAGTCCTTACATATCTGTGCCCAGAACCTCTGGACTGGTGTGCATAACCATAATGCATGAATATAATTATCAGAATGATTGCTTATGCAGTGTGGACAAATATTAGATTGTGCCAAACCCATCTTGAATAATCTTTGACCTGTATAGTGTACTCTGTGAAGGATTTTGTATTGTATTAGTTGTAAATTGGGGTTTCTTGTCAATTTGAAAGTTCTTAGACATATCTGAGTTCAGATGTTTTGTTCAAAGCTGATTGATAAATCCTCTTCCAATTTCATAATAGGAAGAGATTTTGAATAATCTATTTTAATCAGTGCCCTGTATGATTTAGACAGTAGTTTGGGGGGGGGGGGGGTTAAATCTAGAAAGTCTAATATATTAGTTGGGATTTGTAAAACACCAATATGCTTAAATTTATGTCTAATTATAAATTTGATTTGTTCATATTCTAAGAATTTATTTTTACTAATGTCATATTGCATTTTTAATTTGGCAAAAGTGATAAACTCGGTTCCATCAAGTAAATGTTCCATGTATTCAATACCTTTATTCTTCCAATATGTAAAGTTTATCATATTATTATTTTGTAGGATGTCAGGGTTATTCCAGGTGGGTTATCCCATTCTTTTTTAATCCGGGGAAGAGAATCTGTAGGGATTTAAAAAGAGAACTAAAAACTGCAGGGTTTTCATTTTCTGAAAACAACCCACAAATTTATAGTTTCTAGTGGCCGTCTTCAGAAAACTAAAATGCTGTTTTTTTTTTGTTTCTTTTTAGAATTTCTCTATTTTACTTTGAAATTATAATCCTTTCATTTACTTTCAGTTACTGAATAGTCTAAAAAAATAAAAGAGGGATTTATCTCAACTTAATTAGAGTTACTCATGCAGCAAACCTAGAAAAACAATAGGCAGAGTAAGGCAAGTTTATTTATAAAGCACTTTTCAGTAACAAGACAATTCAAAATGCTGTACATGAAAAAAACTGAGGAAAGAAAAGTGTTACAGAGGAAAGTACATTGCATTAGAATAGTAGCAGCAGGTCAAGACAAGTTGGACTATAAACTTCAACATTAACATTTAAAGGCAGATCTAAACAAACAGGTTTTTAACCTTTATTTATAGGAATTCAGGTTTTCAGCACTTTTACAGTTTTCCGACATTTTGTTTCTGATAAGTGGAGCACAAAAACGAACTGCTGCTTCTCCGTGTTTGGTTCTGGTTCTAACTCAAAAATGTAAGAAATGTTTTCTGACTCGGTCACATTCTGAAATGTCTGATAATTTTTAGACAAGTGCTTTTCTATTCAATTTTTCAATTCAATTTTATTTATATAGCACCAATTCATGAAACATGTCATCTCGAGGCACTTTACAAAGTCAAAATCAATCATATTATACACATCGGTCAAAAATTTCCTATATAAGGGAACCACAAGCAGCATTCACTCCTGGAGAACTGAACCTGTTGCTGTTATTTATTGTCTGCAAAAAAACAGAAGCTGTTATCTGTGGATATGTTTTGTGAATTTACATGTTTTCATCTTTGATTAAAAGTGTGTTGATGTCCTAGAAAAAAGACAATCACTATGTGATGCATTTTAAGTTAATGAAGGTTTGCATCTGATGAAAATGTTTCCTGGGTTAAATTCGACTGGTGAGGAACACATTTTGTTTCACCAACTGAAATCGATGCAACTAATTTTATTTTAACATACAATAATTCACAATTACTTAAAGTTAAAACTTTAAAATTAAAATAATCTCAGTGGACACCATATGTGTAAATAATACAGTACCGTTTTTTTCTTTTCAAAGAATTTCTCGCTTTTGCTGCAGTAGCTGGCCAGTTTCAGAGTTACAGCTCCAAGTGCTAGCCTCGTGAGACCATCCTGATCTCGCGAGCTTTCAAGGTTTCACTCGCAGATCAGTCTGGCTACCCTCCGTTAAAGAAAATTTGGAGCCGTTCACTAAACGAACGTCCAATCAGCGTTGGCTTTGAGGCGGGTGGAGGTGTGACGCAACGAGGAGCGACAGTTCAGTCTAAAGAACATGGCGGCTTCAGCCGATGAAACTAGCGTTAGCGTGGCTATCGAGCAAGTTTTATCGGAATTACAGAGTATTTCTTTGCTGAGCTAACGAGCCTTTACCTGCAGCAGCAAGAGTAGCTTGGCTTGTGGTTGTGTTTTCGTCGTCGCTCTGTTACGAGCGACGACAAATCTGATTGGTTTATTTGGCCCGTCTATCACCAACATAGGCCAATCAGCTAACCAGTATTTTCGCCCCTTCCCAAAATTACTTCAACGGAAGGTTTCCAGATGGATATGCGGAGCAAATCTATCTGGCGGAGTCAGGTAATCCAAGTGCACCAATGACCATCAGGCTGGCACCACTGAGACCCTGACTCTCCATCACTTCTGTACATCCTCTCTCAGTTCCTGCTATTTCTCAAGCTCCTTCTGGGTGTGCCATCACTTGTGATTGCTTACTTCCGCTTTTTCCACCACTTAAATGTCTGCTTGGTTAGCCATCACCCACTTACCAGTCTGAACCCGGAAGTCCTGTAGGAAGTCAGCCTGGATTAGATTCAGAGAATTTTATTTCTGTACAGCTGCAATTCACAACCAAAGTTGCCTGAAGGCAATTTTACTGATAACAAACAAAAAAAGTGTATTATATGTGCAGAAATATTTAGTCAGTTACATACATACATACATACATACATACATACATACATACATACATACATACATACATACATACATACACACAAGGGCATAGGTTTGATTTGAACTTTGGTAGGGACACTATTGGTCCAAAGCTTCATTAGTCTGACATCATTGGTCCTACGCAATATGCATGCTCCTATTTCTTTATGCTTGACTTGAGTGTCAGGACGCATTTCGTCTGTCTAAAGAGAAAAGCTATATTTCTTGCTACATTTATACAAATTTTATAAGCACTAAACACACTAGATGCTGTTTGTTAATATTTAAAGCATTACTGGATCTGTTGAATGTCGAATTGGGACTTTTTTCCCCACTTTGAAAAAGTTAGCATTTGAACTTGCCAGCAACAGACACAGATGGTAAATATGTGCAAATATAGTCAAATTATGTCTGTTGTCTAGGTTTATCTTGTATCAGGGAGCAATCGTCTTGCTCAGGGAGCCAGAGTGCCAGGACCGAGGATTGAACCGGGTACTTGCAACCTTCTCTGACTGCAAGTGCACTGCTCTAACCACTTGGCCACAACCCCCCATGTAGCCCATTTCATGTAATTTATCTTAACCTCTCCTCTGTCAATCTGCCCCAGGGCAGCTGTAGCTACTAACATAGCTCACCACCGTCAGGGTGTGAATGTGTGTGTGAATGGGTGTTCAGTGTTTTTTTCCCCTAATCCACCTCTTATATCTTTCAACCTTATGTAATTTTGTCTGTGTTGTGTGGACCTGCCTGTTGCTTTAATCCTATTTATTTCCCCGTCGTGGGATAAATAAAGAATTATCTAATGTTATCTTAGCTTAAATAACACTTTTTAATAGGATATATGTACTGGGTTCTTTCAAGGTCTTAATTACATTCTCTGTGTGGGCTCTAGTAACATGATAGATAATATCTACTTTGAAAGTTAACATGAACTGCTGCTGAAGATGACCACTCTTATCTACCTGGATGTTCTCTGGAGGACTGAAACGCCTCTGTCAGTGACGTCAGTCTGTGGGTCTGTCAGGGCAATCAGAGAAGTTTCATCTCCTCTATCCGTTTCTGTGGCTCGATGTTTTCTTGCTCATGGTTTTTCACATGCTTATATAAAATTGTTGTGTTTCCACTGAATTTAACCGGCTTTTTACAAAACATACAGCTTGATTTCATTTACGGTATTAAAATAAAGCCAAACGGCGCTTCTTTCCCTCTTCAAGCTTTTCTGCTGCTGTGGTGTCTCTCTCTGTCCGAGTATCTGAGCAGCAGCGCGCAGCGCGGTTGTTTGTGTGAGAGCAGAGTGGGCGGGCCAGACTGAGCCTGCGTGCTGATTGGCTGGCGCCGCTGAGCCATGTAGGAGAGGGGAGGGAGAGCAGCAGAGTGTCAGTCAGCGAGCGCTGTAGTGACGACTGGGAGACTGGTTAAGCTGCCGCAGTCGCGCGCGTGCTGACTGACACTCTGACCATTTGTCAGTGTCAGTTTTGGGCCCCCACTCTGTCCTGGGCCTGGGACAACTGACCCGTTTGTCCCCCCCCCCCTGTCAGCGGGCGTGTTTACAGGGGTTGGACAATGAAACTGAAACACCTGGTTTTAGACCACAATAATTTATTAGTATGGTGTAAGGCCTCCTTTTGCGGCCAATACAGCGTTAATTTGTCTTGGGAATGACATATAGAAGTCCTGCACAGTGGTCAGAGGGATTTCACTTTCATGTTCATCAAACCAATCTTTCACCAGTCTTGCTGTGTGTATTGGTGCATTGTCATCCTGATACACGGCACCTCCTTCAGGATACAATGTTTGAACCATTGGATGCACATGGTCCTCTAGAATGGTTCGGTAGTCCTTGGCAGTGACGCGCCCATCTAGCACAAGTATGGGGCCAAGGTAATGCCATGATATGGCAGCCCAAACCATCACTGATCCACCCCCATGCTTCACTCTGGGCATGCAACAGTCTGGGTGGTACGCTTCTTTGGGGCTTCTCCACACCGTAACTCCCCCGGATGTGGGGAAAACAGTAAAGGTGGACTCATCAGAGAACAATACATGTTTCACATTGTCCACAGCCCAAGATTTGCGCACCTTGCACCATTGAAACCAACGTTTGGCATTGGCACGAGTCACCAAAGGTTTGGCTATAGCAGCACGGCCGTGGATATTGACTCTGTGGAGCTCCCGACGGACAGTTTTGGTGGAAACAGGAGAGTTGAGGTGCACATTTAATTCTGCCGTGATTTGGGCAGCCGTGGTTTTATGTTTTTTGGATACAGTCCGGGTTAGCACCTGAACATCCATTTCAGACAGCTTCCTCTTGTGTCCACAGTTAATCTTGTTGGATGTGGTTCGTCTTTCTTGGTGGTATGCTGACATTACCCTGGATACCGTGGCTCTTGATACATCACAAAGACTTGCTGTCTTGGTCACAGATGCACCACCAAGACATGCACCAACAATTTGTCCTCTTTTGAACTCTGGTATGTCACCCATAATGTTGTGTGCATTGCAATATTTCGAGCAAAACTGTGCTCTTACCCTGCTAATTGGACCTTCACACTCTGCTCTTATTGGTTCAATGTGCAATTAATAAAGATTGGCCAATTTAGCAATGAAACCTCCCACACTAAAATGAGAGGTGTTTCAGTTTCATTGTCAAACCCCTGTAGTTTCTAACACAATGTATTTTTCCACTGTCATGCCCAAATTTCCCCATGGTGGGACAAAAAGGAATTTCTTATCTTATCTTATCTTATCTTATCTTAATAAGCTCCAGTAACAGTGATCCTGTTGAGCAACATCTCACAATTCTAAAAAAAAACTTTGAGGGACTTTTTCCTCCAAGAATAATTCTGCAGACAAACAAAACCATATGTGGTTAATGTCGCAAAATCATGCAGCAGCTTGCAGCTCTTTTTGTTAGATAAGTAGTGTTTATTCAGCATTAACTATTTAATCTACTTGTCTGCTCCTGCATGACAGATTGTCTCCCACTTTCACTTTGAAAGTAAGCTGGTAGGCAGATAGCTTGGAAGTTCTGAAACAAATCTTAGAAAATTTCTACTGAAACTGCTTTTCCAGACTGTTTATCCACAACTGTCATCAGAGTGTGCAAACTCATCATTTCCTCTTCGTTTTTAATCCGGGGAAGAGAATCTGTAAGGATTTAAAAAGAGAACTAAAAATTGCAAGGTTTTCATTTTCTGAAAAAAAAAAACACAAAAAAAAAAAAACTAAAACGCTGCAGTTTTTTGGTTTCTTTTTAAAATGTATCTATTTTACTTTGAATTTATAATCCTTTCAGTTACTCGGTTACTGAATAAGCTAAAAAAATAAGACAGGGATTTATCTCAACTTGATTAGTGTTACTCAAGCAGCAAACCTAAAAAAAACAATGGGCAGGGTAAGGCAAGTTTATTTATAAAGAATTTTTCAGCAACAAGACGATACAAAATGCTGTACATGAAAAAATACTGAGGAAATAAAAGTGTTATAGAGGAAAGCACATTGCATTGGAATAGTAGCAGCAGGTCAAGACAAGTTGGACTATAAACTACAACATTAACATTTAAAGGCAGATCTAAACAAACAGGTTTTTAACCTTTATTGAACTCAGGTTTTCAGCACTTTTACAGTTTTCTAATATATTAATATAATAATAATAATTATATATTATATATCTGACAGTTTGTTTCAGATAAGTGGAGCACAAAAACGAATTGCTGCTTCTCCGTGTTTGGTTCTGGTTCTGGTTCTAACTCAAAAATTGAAGAAATGTTTTCTGATTGTCTGAGAATTTGCCTTTCTTTAGTTCCAAAAAAAGTTCTTTAGTTCAGTTTCTCGTTTCAGCTGTAACTAATTATCCATCTGTTGTTTTCTTCCATCTCTTCCACTTTAAGTTCAGTCCGCTCTGTCAGACACGTTGTCGGGTCCTCAGTCTTTATTCTAGATTCTACCGTGTTATGATCACTTCCCTGTTGCTGCACCTTGTTCCTGTAATCCTGTGATCCTGTTTCTTTAATAAACCACCATTAAGCTCAACCTGCAACTCCAGGGCTGTTGTCTGCACCTCAGTCCTGCACCAAACCTGACAATGTGTGATAATCTGAAACTGCAATTTATAAGAATGCACGCTCTCTAGAGCAACGTCACAATGTAGCTTTTCCTACATTTTGTTCACAGTACAACAGATACTGCTTTTTTATTACTTTTGATTACTACGCTTGTTAAGGCTGTCAGGTGTAATAAATCTCAAGAACCTGGTTTCTGAAAAACAGGAAATTACCTGAGTGTAACTTTAAAGCTTGTCTTCTACCAGGTGCGCTGAGTTTTTTTTTTTTTTTTTTAGGTGTGGCCTAAAGTAAAATAAATATGCAGAAACCGAAACTAAACACTTTAGTTGACTTATAGGAAGATCCTCAACCACTAGCTTTGAAGAGCAAAAGATACAACAAGACTGTTTGCAGTGAGAAACCGACAAAATGCCTGGAGAAAGGTAAAAAAAAATACTTTTTACAAAATGTATTCATATCCAGGACACCATAAGAAGGTACATGGAATAATGTCTGTTCACTTGGAATCCTTTAATTGAATTATTGTGAACTATACAAACATTTTATTTCAAGTCTTTCTTAGATCAGTTGTTCTCTCTACAAATACTCAATATTTTGCTCATTTCTGTAGCTAAAGGAATATCTGTTCTCTTAGTGATCTTCAGGTTAAAAATTATGTATCTTCCCTTTATTTGTATTTTTCAACCTTACTAAATAAAGGAAAATAACTATTACATGTCAGTTAACTTCATAAATCCTATATCTTGCTGACAATTTGTTTAGGTTTAATTGGAGTTAATGCAAGCTTATTGTACCTTTAAGATGATTATAAGGCTTTTAGTCATGTATGCCATCATAGGAATCAGTTTGTTAATGGCAGCAAGGAAAGTATTCATTGTGTGATTATTTATTTTATTCCTAAGTCATTAACTTACAAAACATTCATATTTCTAGACACCTTTGTTGTTTCAGGGTAGGAAAATGTTTTAATCCTTTTTTTGGGTTGTGTAAGTAGCTGACTGCAATACTTCCATCTAAATCCAAAATGCTGCCTAGAAAATGTAAATTACGTCTCTCTTTTTGGTGATTCTGCTACAAATATAAATGGTGACTGTGGTGAAGATGATAATGCAGTGAAGTTTGCTGATAATAATCTTTTGTGGTCTTTACCAGCATGGATAAATTTTTTTAATAATGATCCAGGACTTCACCATCATTGCCCCGTCGTGTCCTATGCAAACATGAAATACCTTTTTTACTTTTAGTTCCGGCATAATGGTGGTAAAAAAAAAACAGACCAAATAACACAGAAGGATTAAGTTCAAGGTCTATGTTGTCATTTGTATCCTAACATGTAAAGGACATTAATGCCTCAGTTAACAGCAGTGTGCCTGGCAGCAGAAGAACCCCAGGGAGCTTTCTGTGGCTGGGGGTCAGAGCAGCAGTCTGTGGGATTCAACTTCCCAGAATGCAAACGTTCTGCTCTAACCACCAGGCCTCTCCTCCTGTCCTGTAATCTATTTTTGTCATGGTTTTAAGGTGTTTGGCCCACATGCAGACACTGACGTAATAAATGACGGAACACAGAAACAGTTTCTGTTTCTCAAGGCAAGGCCTTGCCTTGCCTTGCCTTCTAAGATGTTTATTTAACACTAGGACTCCCAGAATTCTGATACTACTACAACTCCCACTGGCAGTCAATTTGACGGGTGACATTCTGACCAATGGAATGCGGGATTGGTGATGACGTCATCAACTGTAATGGTTCTAGTGGGCTTTATAAGCCCATTGTGGATATGTAGACCTAAAAATGAGGTCCAAAACATATTTTTACCACGTCCAACAATTGTTCCTTAAATTATTTATAATATACGATTGTAAATGGTGCTGAAAATAACACTGTAAATAAAAAAAATTTGCAAGAAAAGTTTATAATTAAAATGTTGAATTATTTACATAAATTCGGAAAATGCAATGTGGCAAAAATAGATTAGACTATAAATAAAACGAAATAAAATTACACACTATGGTACCAAAAAAAGTTACAAGAAATTACATCACTATTTACAATTGAAAACAATAAATGGTTCTAAACTGTAATGAACACATTAAAAGTCTAAATATTTAATAAAACTACAAGTGGAACTACACAAAACGATATATTTACAAGATTAGAAAACAGATCAAACACATTTTTTGCATGTCACAACAATATCCCCCGTGCATTTCCCGCACACCACCTTTTTGCACTTGTGACAGGCATCATGTGAGCGTTTTTTTGTACAGTGTTGACGCACCTAACACTGTTTTCTTTGCCTAAATAAAGGCGGCTCCTCATCTGAGGAAGGTTCGCCGCACACCAGCGGGTCTTTGGTAGCCTCGTGAGACCATCCTGATCTCGCGAGCTTTCAAGGTTTCACTCGCAGATCAGTCTGGCTACTCTCCGTTAAAGAAAATTTGGAGCCGTTCACCAAACGAACGTCCAATCAGCGTTGGCTTTGAGGCGGGTTGAGGTGTGACGCAACGGGAAGCGCGTCAGTTCAGTCTAAACAACATGGCGGTTTCAGCCGATGAAACTAGCGTTAGCGTGGCTATCGAGCAAGTTTTATCGGAATTACAGAGTATTTATTTGCTGAGCTAACGAGCCTTTACCTGCAGCAGCAAGAGTAGCTTGGCTTGTGGTTGTGTTTTCGTCGTCGCTCGTAACAGAGCGACGACGAATCTGATTGGTTCATTTGGCCCGTCTATCACCAACATTGGCCAATCAGCTAACCAGTATTTTCGCCCCTTCCCAAAGTTACTTCAACGGAAGGTTTCCAGATGGATATGCGGAGCAAATCTATCTGGCGGAGTCAGGTAAGGTCTTTGGTGCGCTAGCTAGAATGCTGGTTGCTAGGCAACATCCCGTTGTGTTCCAACCGCAGGAATAAAATAGAATGTAACTAACCGAGCCGTCAAAATGACGGGTGTGGGAGACAAAGGTAAAAGTACTGATATTTTTTATTTGTCCGTCCGTCCGTCCGTCGTCTTCCGCTTATCCGGGGTCGGGTCGCGGGGGTAGCAGCTTTAGTAGGGAGGCCCAGACGTCCCTCTCCCCAGCCACTTGGGCCAGCTCCTCAGGAGGAATCCCAAGGCGTTCCCAGGCCAGCCGGGAGACATAGTCCCTCCAGCGTGTCCTGGGTCTTCCCCTGGGCCTCCTCCCGGTGGGACGTGCCCGGAACACCTCACCAGGGAGGCGTCCAGGAGGCATCCTGACCAGAATATTTTTTATTTGTTTTTTTTTTATTTTATTTAAAAAACAATATGGAAATAAAGAACATACAGATACAGGAAAAGTCAACTAGCATGAATAATGTAAGACTCATGTAAAAAAAGTTATTACACTTCAAAATCTGAAAACAGTCAAAATGACTGCCTTGGGAGTTCTAGTTAAGGCTCAAAAGGAAAAAAGCACACTATATATGCAACAGGCGAGGTCGGAACGTCAGAGCGCGGATGACTGCGAGAAGAAAGAGGATTAATTAACACAAGTTGAACCAGGGGACCGTAACGCTCTGATGGAAGGAGATGGCTGAAAGACAGGAAGGCTGACCGATGCAACACAGGCGGGGGCCCGGGCAGCACCACTGTGGCAGCAGGCAGGAGGAGCAGCTGGAAGAACCAGAGTGTGTCCGGGAGATCCAGGTGAATCCAGGAAGGGGGACTTCCGCCCGGCCTGGCAAAACCAAGGGAGTAAGAGGGGAGACGCCAGAGCAAAATCTTAGCAGGCAGGGATTCAGGGAGCTGGTCTTCAATACACGGAACCAACACAGGTCCATCAGATTTCCAGATGGAGAAGTGTGATTCGTCACTTAAGAGAATGCGTCTCCTTGGCTCTTGAGTCCAGTTGTGGCGTGCTTTATACACCATCTGCATCCGACACTTTGTTTTGCACTTGGTGACGTATGACTTGGCTGCAGCTACTTGACCATAGAAACCCATTCCATGAAGCTCTCTGCGCTGTTCTTGAGCTGATCTGAAGTTTGGCTGGTTTTTGTTACAACTATGTCTAAAAAGGTGAATGTGCCATTCTTGGAAAAATCTCAAAAAATTAGATTAAATTTGTAATATATATTGTATTATGTGACCTTTCAAAACAAAATTTTAATTAGACTCACAAAAAAGCAGTTTTGCACTTGGCAGAACTATACAAGGTCAAGTAGATGGCAGCAATACATTACATTTTCCTTCTGTTCCTAATAAAAAACAAACTACTCAAGTATTCTGATGAAAATACTATTTATTGTGGTGTGGGATGGTCAGAACTGCCTACCTTTGTTTGCTTATTTATTTTTGCATGCAATAATACTGTGACAATTTTCTGTCCTACAGGTGGAAACTACAGAGGGTCCTGTGTCAGTACGTCACCGATACGCTGACCTACATGACAACATTAAAAGTTTTTTATGACCAGTTCTCTGAATGGAAGAAGAAAAGAAAGACAGAGAATGAGAAAATGATGGATATCAAAAAAAGGGCTGATGAAATTGACCCCACTTTCACAAAGTCAGAGGGAAAATGGGCAAAGGTTCGTAACCACGTGAAGAGCCGCTTCCAGATGAATCAAGAGAGCAAACTTGCAGAACTAGAAAAGGAGCTGGATGAAGTGTTGAAAGACACACTGGAAGGTCTGGAGGAACTCGACACCTTCGTGGATGCAGTGGAGAAGCTGGCAGTGACTTCGCTGCATGTGTTTACTAAGAACCTCGTTTTACACCTGCCTGAGAAGATCAGATTTAATAATGTTCAAGCTGTGATCATCGCTGCACGACAGATCTGCCCTCTTCTCCTGGAGTTCAAACGAGACGCAAAGTCCTTCTTTCAGCCTAAACTTTACAATGTGGAGGTGCTTACATACCAACTGAAATGTTACATAGATACCACCGACACCATATGTCAGTCTCATGGCGAAAGGTAAATTTATATTTGTATAATTAAACATTGAAGATGAACTGTGTTTTTGAAACTTAAAATATAATGTTGTCTTTCACAGCTTCGACTTAAACATTTGCTTGGATATGTCTGAGGACATTGCTGTAAATCCAGATAATCTGAGTGAAAATGAGATGGAAAAAATGATAAATCACATTAAGCAACTTGACAAGATCAGGTAATTTTGTTATATTTTAATAAAAATACATTCAGATTTTTCAATGTTATTTTCAGTCATGACAAATGTAAATAAAATCGGCTGCTTTTAAAAGAAGTACACAAGATCACATTCAGTCCACTTCAGTTTATTTATATAATGTGAGCGGCTATCTGCTATGACCAAATGGGGGTTTAAGAAGAGACGTTCCTCTACAGATGTTGCCACTTAAATGGAGTGGAGGTGTTTCAGCCCCATTATGAGAAGGAGCTTTGGTCCCTTGCAGGGTCTTCAGTGGCCAATAGGTCTCCAGGAAGTGATCATACTAGAATCAAATCTTTAGAAAGGCAAACTACAACAAATGCTAAACATCAAATGGTGTAGTAGGTCAGGGAACCCCACCGTAGATTGGCGACACCAGACCATGGGATGGTCTGGTCTGGTCTCTCTCTCTCTCTCTCTCTCTCTCTCTCTCTCTCTCTCTCTCTCTCTCTCTCTCTCTCTCTCTCTCTATATATATATATATATATATATATATATATATATATATATATATATATATATATATATATATGTATGTATAATGTACTTTCCCCCCCCCCCGTTTTTATGTATGCTAAAGGTTGAAATAATCATATTTGTTGTAATGAATATTCTTACATTCTAATTACAAACTATCTTGCAAAACATTCTTACTTATTAGTTTTACTTCATAACAAAATAAAATGTCTTCCACAGGATGGATGAGCACTTTCGAATGGAGTTCCTGTTCCAGAAAGTCTCCTCAGATGATTTCATCAAAATCGTTGATGGTCAGCTGCCCAAAATGCTACAGTTCATTGACGAGCTGGTGGAGTGTGCTGTTAAGTTAGACAGCATGAACAAAGGAGCAACGATCTCCAGTGTGACAGGCAGCTCAGTGGGAGTAGCTGGAAGTGTACTTTCCATTGCTGGCTTGGCGTTGATTCCAGTTACAGCAGGAGTTTCTTTAGGGCTGACAATTGCTGGTGCGTCGATAGGGGTAACAAGTGGAACCAACAGTTTGGTAACCACCTTAACAGAGGTTGGAGTTAATTATACTCAGCAGAAAAAGGCAAATAAAGCCTTTCAAAACTTCATGGAGGAATTCCAAAAGATCCAAGAATGTCTCAGTGAGGTGATGAAACAATCAACAGACACTCTGGAGCCAGGGATGATAGATCTGGTGGTGGGAGTTGGGAAGGCTGTTAATAATGTATGTGGAATAAAAAGCAGCGCTGGTACCATCGCTGATGCTGCTTCTGCTTTAAAGGCTACAGGAGCCTCAGATGTTCCTGATCTTGGTCAGGCGGCAGTTAAAGGGCCTCTAGGTCTCTCCAAGGGGGCTAGAGCTGGTTTCATTGCACTTAATGCCTTCTTTATTGGCATGGATATCTTCTTTATCACCAAAGACAGCATAAGTCTGGCCAAAGGCAATGAGACTAAAGTCTCAAAGTTCCTCAGAGCCAGAGTTTCATTATTCTGCTCGCAGATGGAGTCATGGGTGAAGATTCGCAACTCTTTGTGTCAAAGCAAAAAGACCAACAAAGAAAACAGAAACTTCCTCCAAGAGCCTTTTTATCCAGGCATAAAGAAGGGATGGATCTTTTTTTTTTCTTTTTTTTCTTTTGTTTTTGTTTTTCTTCCCAGTGCCCTGTCTAGCACACATTCACACCCTGACGGTGGTGAGCTATGTTAGTAGCTACAGCTTCCCTGGGGGAGACTGACAGAGACGAGGTTAAGATAAATTACATGAAATGAGTTACAAGGTTACTACAGCCCAGTTGTACATTTGTTGAAATTTGAATTTAATATTTGATTTTTTTTCCAGTGTCCTGTCTAGCAATGTGGCAATAAGAATTGTTGTCTTAATGCCAAATAGAGCTTGACAGATTTTACTTTCACAAGTGGAGCAGTCAGCTTTCGCCATAGTGCTCCGCTTGATTCATGCATGTAAATAGTTTTATAGTGAGTCATGCGTGGAGTATTTCAAATTATGTGGACACCACAATGGGAAAGTAGGAGAGTAAAGGAAGAACAAGAAAAGACAAGAGGTGAAAGACAGAGGAGATAAAAGGGATAGAATGATGAAACGTCTTCAGTCTGCTTCATCACCTGCAAAGAGAGATGTAAAAAGAACAGCACAACCAACTGATATAGTATAACAGATACAATAAAGTAACACCTTGATACCATTGCTAAATTATATGTATTATTATTATTTAGTCTGACATGTATTGTTGCGGAGAACGGCCCTTTATGTCAGCCGTTTGAGCAGGATGCGCTGCCCTGCTGCTGCTGCAGAGAAGTGACAGACACCGGGACCATTCTGAGTGTTGCGGTGAACGCCCCTTTTTACGTCAGCTGTTTGAGCGTGAGCGCGCAGCTTACCAGGTGAAATCAATCACAACAAGGTAAGACAAACTTCCTGGCTTGAGCAGAAGGATTGCAGTGAAAAATATAAAGTTTGACAGTGAAAAACCGGGTCCAGCTGGTTGAAGAATCCAGCCAGACTGAAACGGCCTGCCAAGTTTCTGTGCCTTGCAAAGTCAGCCTGCCCGCCCAGCCCGCCTGCTGCTGAGTCTACGCTGAGCCCTCCATTCTTCCTGAAGCCCAAAATGGATGAGTCAAAGTCTCTGCAACAGGTAAAAAGAGAGAGAACGACTGCCAAGCAGAGGTTTACCCGACAAGCAAACTCACTTTTGAAGTCTTGCAAGAAAATGTCGGAACTGAGGGATGCCTTCAGCAAGGTCACACTTGAGGCTGAGAAGCTAATGGAGGCAAACAAAGAAATGGAAATATTCACTGAGGAAGCGGAGCTCGAAACTACTGATAAAGCAGACATTAATGCAGATGTGAGGAAAACAACAGAGGACTGCGAACGGAAGCTAGAGGAAGTAGAGGCTGCTGTTCAGAAGACTTTGTGGCAAAGTTTTGGCTGCGCTGAACTCTCCAATGCATTAGAGGCAGCTGAAAAGGAGTGTAAGCGACTCGCTGCAAGCACATCTGACTTGAAGCTGGAGGTGTATGAACTAATGCTTAAAAACATTGAGCGGCTGGTAAAGACTGCAAAAGAAACCATGCGGCAATGGACTCGGTGGGTCCCAGAAGAGGAGCGGCCTGATTTCCAGAAGCGCATCAGGTATGTGGAAGGCTCACTACTGGAGTTAACCTCTGAGAAAGCTACTCTTCTGCAGACAAAGCTGGAAACCAAGTCCTCAGAGGAAACGCCACACCAGTCACCTGCCATCAGGCTGAAAACAACGACCTCTAACAGTTTGACGGCAACAAGTGCAACTTCTATCTCTGGAGTAAAGAGTGGGAGGCACTCCAAAGGTAAGGGGAACCAACCGGCTCCAAGGAGGTCAAGAAGATTCAGCTGTTGAGCAGCCTGGAGGACAAAGTAGTGAGGGACCTTCGCCTGTCGACATACGAAACAGCGGAAGAGATTTTCCATGTCCTTGAAAACAGGTTCAGAAATAAGACAGCAATTTCACTGGAAATCATTGAGGAGCTGCAGGCGCTGCCACCAGTGAAAAGTCACCAACCTAGGAAAATTGTGGAAAAGGCCCTGTATGACCTCAGTGGGCTGGGAAACACTGACGCTCTGAAAAACCCACTTGTCACAAAGTCTCTGGAGAGTAAGCTGCCAGAGGGCCTAAAGAAGGAGTGGCTGGTCCATGTGTCAGAAAGAGAGGAAAACGCCTCCCCTGAAGACAGGTTTGACATGCTTCTCAAGTTCCTGAGAAGTCAGGAGAAGATTTACGAGCAGCTGGACCAACTGAAGGATGAGGACTCCAGCAGGAGAGAGACAAGAGTCCCCCAAAAGTAAGTGCGCACAAAGACCACCAACTCCCTGTGTTCCCAAGCATCCTGCGTTGTCTGTGAAGAGAGGGGCCACAGAAAGAAACTTTAATACTGCAAGAAATTCAAAACTCTCAAAGTACCTGAGAGGAAAGAAGCAGTTGAGAGGATTGGCGCATGTGGGAAGTGTCTCGATGTCCACGACGATTACGCAGAGGGCAAGACCACCTTCCTGTGCAAGAATGAGGGCTGTAAGGGCAGTCATCACTTCTACCTCTGTCCCAAGGCTGGAAGCAAAGTAGATGGGCCACAAAGGCCAAAGCCCAGTTCTTCAAAAAGTGGATGGAAAAAGGGCACCGAGACACAGGAAGATAAACTTGCCCTCTGATCTTGCTCAACGATGCCGAAATGTGTTCTGCAACTCTGTCGCTAAGGCATTAAGATCAGCCGTACCAGAGAGGGGTCTGCTAGCTGCAAATGGCCTCGAAGAGTTCCCCGTCATAATGATGATCCTGGAAGTCACTGCAAATGCTGGCCAGAAGATTGGGACACAAACTACATCACCCATGAGGCTGCTGGTGAACTGAAGTTGAGGTGTGAGGATGTGACGCTCATAGTCCATGGAGTCGGAGGAATGCAAGTGACAGTGGAGACCAAGCGCTACCTCCTGAAGATCCGGGTTGCAACCCCAAAGGGAACCCTTAGATCCCACCAGCTCGTGTGTTACGGGCTGGACAGCATAGCAGAGGTCAATCGCCATGTGTCGCCCAAGACTTTGCAAAAACTATTCCCCGACGTCCTTTAAATGAGCAGGTCCGTCCCACCAAAATCAAGCTGCTCATCAGCCACAAAGAAGGCCAACTCGTCCCTCAGAAGATGCGCTCTGTCTGTGACCTGGTCCGGTGGGATGGTCCCCTTCGGAAAACAGTCGGTGGCTCTCATCCAGATTTGCTGGAAGAGGTCAAAGTCATGGCCCATGGCTCCAGAACCCACTTTGCACGCTCCATGCGCACAGCAGCTGTAGAGTACAGAGAAATCATCAGCCGTGTCCCAATGTAGCCACCTCAACTCACCCAAGCCATTACGTCTGTTACCAGCCGAGACTTCATGGACTGGTGGAAGTGGGACAGCATAGGGGCCGCGTGCGAGCCTAGGTGCGGTGGCTGCAGATGTGGAAATTGCCAGCCTGGAGGGAAGGAGATGTCAATCTCTGAACAATGGGAACTGGAGCAAATAAAGAGTGAACTGACATACACCACTGGAGATCGGCACAGTGAGAAACCAAATTGGCATGCCAAATATCCCTGGGTGGAAGATCCAGTAACATTGCCGAATAACATAAGGGCTGTTGAAGCAACCTTCCTGAGGACAGAGAAGCAGTTAGCAAAGGAGCCAAAATGTAAGGCGGCCTACAAAGCGCAAGTCCATGAGATGGTCGAGCGGAGAGCTGCTGTCGAACTGTCCCAAGATGACTTGGCAACCTGGACTGGACCTGTGTGGTACATTAGCCACTTGATCGCTCCAAATCCATACTCTGTGACTACTCCAGTCCGTCTCGTCTGGAACAGTAGCCAGAAATTTAAGGGCCAAAGCCTGAATGACCTCCTCCTTAATGGTCCAGATGTCCTCAATGACATTTGTGCTGTCCTCACCCGATTCCGGCAAGGTGTCTTCGTTGCACTTGGGGACATCAAAAAAATTTACAACTCTGTATGGCTTGAGGACCAAGAAATGCACCTTCATCGCTTCCTTTGGAGAGATTCTGTGGAGGAGGACATCCAGGAATATGCCATCACCAGGGTCAACATTGGCGATAAACCAGCTGGCTGTATCGCACAAGTCGCCATGCGGGAGACAGCCAGTCTGCCCGTGTTCCACCATCTTGCAGAAGAGCGTCGAGTGCTGGAGCAAGATGCATACGTCGACGACATCTTGACCTCGCATAATGACCTGCACCAGCTCAAGCAAATAACGGCCAGTGTTGAGCACATCCTGGAAGCTGGGGGATTCTACCTCAAGCCATGGGTCTACTCAGGCCAAAGTGGGAGGTCAGAATCAGGTGATCCCCAGGAGAAAGAACCCACAGTGATGGTCCTCCCAAACCAACTCTCAGAGGAGAACAACAAAGCTCTGGGTCTTGGATATGATCCAGAGAGTGACAAGCTTCGCTTGATGGTGGCTGTGAACTTCTCCAAAAAGAAGAAGAAAATGAGGCTTGGAGTAAACCTGTCAAGAGAGGAAGTCAGGGGCCAGGCTCCAAACCCACTCACCCGGGGAGAGCTTCTCAGTCAAGTATCTGGGCTGTACAATCCCCTCGGCCTTGTAACACCGGTCAAGCAGAAGGGAGCCATCCTGGTGAGAAGAGCATTCCAGGAAGCAAAGGTCAAATACAGTCCATTAGAGGATACATGGAATGCACCTTTGTCCGAGCGCTTCCGGGATGACGCCATCTGCCTCCTTGAAGACTATGCTGAGCTCAGCCAATTGAAATTCGCCAGAGCCTTGACGCCACCTGACCCTCATGCCAAGCCCTGCGGTATCACCTTCTCCAATGGCAGCGAGCACTCTTACGGTGCTGTACTTTACCTACAGTGGGAAATGCCACACAATGTAACTCTACGACTGGTCGAAGCCAAAGCCAGGTTGACACCATTAGACCACAAGGGCGATGCTGTCAAGGCGGAGGTCTGCGGTGCCGTCTACGCTGCTCGTCTGGCTGTCAACCAGGTGGTACCACTTTTCCACGTGGATGTTGCTGTGCTTCTGAAAGTGCTTCTTCAGACAGTCCTTGGTGCCATCCAACGTGAGAGCTACGGCTACCAAACGTTTTTTGCCAATAGAATTGGAGAAATCCAAGGCAGTTTGAATGTCCAAGACTGGTGGTGGATCCCTGGGCCTCTCAATATCGCAGATATTATCTCAAGAGGAGCAAGTCCAAAAGAGTTGGCTGAAGGCACAGAATGGCAGCTGGGTCCCAAGTTTCTAAGTCTCCCAGAGGGAGAGAGTGGCCAATAAAGTCCGCAAAAGAAGTTGCTGTGGAAGCTAGGGAGAACCTTATGCGCATCCAGAAGAAGTCATTCGTCACTGCTCTTACCCGAGCTGGAGCAAAGAAAGAACCTAAGCTGGAACTGATTTCATGCTCTGCCGATCTGCACAGGCCTCTTGCTGGGGTTGTTGTTACAAACCTAATGAAAGTCCAACGATTCAGCAGCCTAACTAGACTGGTAAAGTCTATCGCACTGGTCTGGAGGGCATCAAAGAAATTTCTCCATGGCCGAATCCGGGGAAAACCAAAGTGGGAGACAGTTCCATTGGCTGGTACAGTCACCTTGGCCGAGAGAGAGGATGCCTTTCGAGACCTCTGCCTTGCGGCACAAGAAGGAGCTGCCTTCCCCAGCACTACAACAGATCGGCTCGTTGCGTACAGGGACGAGGCCAGTGGGCTATTGCTGTGAGGTGGCAGGATTCAGCACTTCAAGGAAGATGGCCGGGCTGTTCCACTGATCCCTTTCAATGCCTGGCTGGGGACTCTACTGGCACGCCAAAGTCACCAGGAAGGCCATGAAGGAGTTGCTGGGACTTTACTCAGAATGCGGCAGAAGGCTTGGATCGTGCAAGGCAGGACGCTGGCTAAACAAGTTATTAACCAGTGCGTCCACTGCAAAAAGGCCAGAGCTCGAGTCTGCCAACAAGTGATAGGTGACCTGCCGGTGGAAAGATCAAGACCTGCTGCCGTTCCAGTTCATATCCGTTGACCTGTTTGGACCATACTTGGTAAGAGATGATGTCAAAAGAAGAGTCTCCATGAAGGTCTGGGGGGTTGTCTTCTGCTGCATGGCAAGCCAGGCCCTGCACATTGACCTTGTCAACAGCATGTCCACAGAGAGCTTCCTCGTGGCCTACCAAAGGTTTACTGCCATCAGAGGCCATCCCACCAAGGTCTGGTCAGACCCAGGAACTAACTTTGTGGGTGCAAAGTCTCTGCTGGAGGACCTCTACAGCTTCCTGAGTAGCCAAGACACATCAAGCCTGGAAGAATATGCTGCGAAGAATGAGACAGGCTGGACTTGGAAAGTGCTCCCTGCCGATTCACCGCATCGCAATGGAGCTGCAGCAGCTGCTGTAAGGGTCGCCAAGAAAGCTCTTCAAAGTTTGAGTAACTCGACAAACCTCACTTTCAGCGAGTTCCTCACAGCCATCCAGATGGCAGCCAACTTGGCCAATGAGCTGCCCATTGACGCAAGAGCGCAAAGTCGGGAGGACTGCGTTCGGTACGTGACGCCAAACTCACTCCTCCTAGGCCGAGCATCCCACGGCGGTGATGTCAAGTCCTTTGACTTCCAGAACTACCCCTACAAGCGTCTCAGAGAGATCCAAACCCAGGTCAACGAGTTCTGGAAAGCATGGTGCCAGCTCGCGGGCCCAAACCTGTTTGTCAGGTCCAAGTGGCACACCACAGAGAGAAATGTGTCCGTCGGCGATATTGTTTGGCTCTGTGATCAAAAAACCTTGCGAGGGCAGTTTAGACTTGGCCGAGTCGTCACAATAGCTCCCGACCCAAAGGGCATCGTCAAAGATGCTGAAGTGCTTGTCACCCCAGGCAGCTGTGCCTCAGTCCAACCTCAGCAAACAGCGGCCCACTCTCCATCTTCTGGTGACCAGAGAGAGAGACCAAATGGTGTGATACTGCGCAGAGATGTTAGGCGGCTTGTAGTTCTGCTGCCTGTAGAAGAGCAGTGACCCTAGCATTTAAGCTGTTCGCCTTTTCAGTTTGCAACCTTTCTGTCCAAGTGCAGAAAGCTTGAGTGGGAGGTGTTGCGGCGAACGGCCCTTTATGTCAGCCGTTTGAGCAGGACGCACTGCCCTGCTGCTGCTGCAGAGAAGTGACAGACACCGGGACCATTCTGAGTGTTGCGGTGAACGCCCCTTTTTACGTCAGCTGTTTGAGCGTGAGCGCACAGCTTACCAGGTGAAATCAATCACAACAAGGTAAGACATACTTCCTGGCTTGAGCAGAAGTTTTGCAGTGAAACATATAAAGTTTGCCATCCTACTCGGGCAGGAAAAAAGAGCTGTGCGAGGTTTGTGTCAAGGAAGCAAAGAACTGAACAGACAGCCAGTAAGCTCGTGTTTGATCCTTTTGTTGTAAATGCAAGGTATGCGCTGCTGCTTATGAGGCATTGAGATATGAGAAATGTTTGTTTGTAGCGTGGTTAAACTGCTTTGATATTTTTGATGCATTTTTATAATAAGTAATTAAAAAGTAGTTTGTCCTAACTTAAAGATAAAACCATAATCTACTTTCATAAATGTATTTAATGATAAATTGTTCAGAACTGATTCTTACAATGTGCAATAGAGTAAATGTTTGTTTGTTTGATTTGTCTTTTAAGGTTTAAGGTTTTTTCACCTGCTACTAATAATTAATGATTAACTGTAATCATTTCATCAATTCATGGAGGAATTCCAAAAGATCCAAGAATGTCTCAGTGAGGTGATGAAACAATCAACAGACACTCTGGAGCCAGGGATGATAGATCTGGTGGTGGGAGTTGGGAAGGCTGTTAATAATGTATGTGGAATAAAAAGCAGCGCTGGTACCATCGCTGATGCTGCTTCTGCTTTAAAGGCTACAGGAGCCTCAGATGTTCCTGATCTTGGTCAGGCGGCAGTTAAAGGGCCTCTGGGTCTCTCCAAGGGGGCTAGAGCTGGTTTCATTGCACTTAATGCCTTCTTTATTGGCATGGATATCTTCTTTATCACCAAAGACAGCATAAGTCTGGCCAAAGGCAATGAGACTAAAGTCTTAAAGTTTCTCAGAGCCAGAGTTTCATTATTCTGCTTGCAGATGGAATCATGGGAGAAGATTCGCAACTCTTTGTGTCAAAGCAAAAAGACCAACAAAGAAAACAGAAACTTCCTCCAAGAGACTTTTTATCCAGGCATAAAGAAGGGATGGATCTTTTTTCTCCTTTGTTTTTGTTTTTCTTCTCAGTGTCCTGTCTAGCACACATTCACACCCTGACGGTGGTGAGCTATGTTAGTAGCTACAGCTGCCCTGGGGCAGACTGACAGAGGCGAGGTTAAGATAAATTACATGAAATTAGCTACAAGGTTACTAGAGCCCAGTTGTACATCTGTTGAAATTTGAATTTAATGTTTGATTTTTTTCTCTCCAGTGTCCTGTCTAGCAATGTGGCACTAAGAATTGTTGTCTTAATGCCAAATAGAGCTCGACAGATTTTAATTTCACAAGTGGAGCAATCAGCTTTTGCCATAGTGCTCCGCTTGATTCATGCATGTAAATAGTTTTATAGTGATTCATGCGTGGAATATTTCAAATTATGTGGACACTACAATGGGAAAGTAGGAGAGTAAAAGAAGAACAAGAAGAGAGAAAAAAGAAAGAGAAGAGGTGAAAGACAGAGGAGATAAAAGGGATAGAATGATGAAATGTCTTCAGTCTGCTTAATCACCTGCAAAGAAAGATGTAAAAAGAACAGCACAACCAACATATTTAGTATAACAGATACAATAAAGTAACACCTTGATACCATTGCTAAATTATATGTATTATTATTTAGTCTGACATGTATGTGATAACAACCCAGGGTCCAGACCAGGAAGCAGAGCCGTAGTTTAACACACCTCTCTGCAGCTTCTGTACTGTTACCCACCCATTATCCTATTGAGACGGTGTCTTTCCCACAGCCAAAACTTAACAGATCAAAAACTGATCTAAAAGGGACAAATCATAAAAATCTAATACAAATCCATACGGATTACTTTGAACCAAAAGAATAAAACAATTAAATGTGGTCTATTAAATGTAAGGTCCCTCCCTCCAAAATGTTGTTAGTTAATGAATTGATTTCTGATAATCAGATTGATTTGTTTTGTCTCACAGAAACCTGGCTACAAGAGGACTACGTTAGTATAAATGAGTCAACTCCCTCCAGTTATT
This sequence comes from Fundulus heteroclitus, assembly GCF_011125445.2. Taxonomy (NCBI): domain Eukaryota; kingdom Metazoa; phylum Chordata; class Actinopteri; order Cyprinodontiformes; family Fundulidae; genus Fundulus; species Fundulus heteroclitus. Next base: position 79,651 of record NW_023396806.1, read on the forward strand.
CAAATTTCCACATTCCCAGATCTGCGGGAAGAGGAGGAGGAGGAGGAGTGGCAACTATCTTTCAGTCTGATTTATTAATTAGTCCCAGGCCAACTAATAATTACAGTTATTTTGAACATTTAACCCTCAGTTTCCCTCATCCAAACTGCAAAGCAATAAAACCTCTTCTGTTTGTTGTTTTGTATCGTCCACCAGGCCCTTACACTGAGTTTTTAGATCCGTTGTCAGATTTCTTATCTGATTTGGTGTTAAATACTGATAAGGTTATTATAGTGGGTGATTTTAACATCCATGTTGACATTGAATGTGATAACCTTAGTGTAGCCTTTAAAACCATCCTAGATTCAATTGGTTTTGCTCAAAATGTGCATGAACCGACACACTCTTGGCTCCATACCTTGGTCTGACATATGGCATTGATTGTGAAGAATTAACAGTATTCTCTCACAACCCTGTCCTGTCTGATCATTTTTTAATAACATTTGAGTTTAATCTAACCGAGTTCTCCACCCCCAAAAGAGGGTTCCATTATAGTAGATCTTTATCGGATAATGCTGTATCAAAACTTAAAGAGTCCTCAGTATTGCAGAAATACCCTGTAGATGGCAGCAATGCTGTTTCTTCCCATTCACAAATCGATACCTTTGCTAACAATGTGACTTCCTCATTGCGTTCTGCATTAGACAATGTAGCTCCCTTGAAAAAGAAGGTGATTATTCACAGGAAGCTGGCTCCCTGGTTTAATTCAGAGCTGCATTTCTTGAAGCACAATTTTAGAACATTGGAGAGAAAATGGCACTCTACACACCAAGAGGAATCCTACTGAATCTGGAGGGACAGTCTATTGTTGTATAACAAGACCCTTCGCAGAGTTAGAGCAGCATATTTTTCATCATTAATTGAAGAGAATAAAAATAATCCTAGATTTCTCTTTAGTACAGTTGCCAAACTTACCCAGAGCCACAGCTCTGTTGAGCCATCCATTCCCTTAGCTCCTAGTAGTAACGATTTTATGGTATTCTTCATAAATAAAATTGATGCCATTAAAAATAAAATAATTGGCATCCTCCCAAACATGATTACCTCATCCTCAGTAAGTGAGGCAGCATTGGAGGAATCTTTAGAACCTGCGCAGTGTTTGAACTGTTTAGAAGCAGTAGAGCTTTCTGAGCTATCTAAAATTTTAGCTTCATCTAAACCTTCTACCTGTATGTTAGACCCAATCCCAACCAAGTTGTTTAAGGACATATTCCCTTTGATCAGTGGCACTATTTTAGACATGATTAATCTATCCTTAGTAAATGGATATGTACCACAGGTTTTTAAAGTAGCTGTTATTAAACCTTTACTTAAGAAACCTTCTCTTGATCAAGATGAGTTAGTAAATTACAGACCTATATCTAATCTTCTTTTCATATCTCAAATTCTTGAGAAAGTAGTTGCTAATCAACTTTGTGAACATTTACAAAGTAATGACCTACTTGAGGAGTTTCAGTCAGGCTTCAGAGCTTATCATAGCACTGAAACAGCTCTGGTGAAGGTCACTAATGATATTCTCATGGCCTCAGATAATGGACTTGTGTCTGTACTTGTCCTGTTAGATCTCAGTGCTGCATTTGATACAGTTGATCACAATATTCTCCTACAAAGACTTGAACATACTGTAGGGATTAAGGGGAAAGCATTAGGCTGGTTTAAATCTTATCTGTCGGACAGATTCCAGTTTGTTCATGTTAATAATAAATCTTCCTCAAACTCTAGGGTCACTTGTGGAGTACCACAGGGTTCAGTCCTTGGACCAATTCTATTTACTATATATATGCTTCCGATCGGCAAAATTATCAGACAGCATGGGATTAATTTCCACTGTTATGCTGATGATACTGAGCTATATTTATCCATAAATCCTGATGAATCCAATCAATTACTTCGACTGCAGTCATGTCTTGATGACATCAAAAGCTGGATGACTTTAAATTTCCTGCATCTAAATTCTGACAAGACCGAAATTGTAATCTTTGGGCCAGAGTCCTCAAAAAATAAACTTCTTAACCAATCACTTAATCTGGGTGGCATTAACTTGGCCTCCAGTAATAAAGTAAAAAATCTTGGTGTTATTTTTGACCAAGACATGTCATTTAAATCCCATATTAAACAGGTTTCCAGAATTTCCTTTTTTCACCTCCGGAATATTGCCAAAATTAGAAACATTCTGTCCAGGAGTGATGCTGAAAAACTAATCCATGCATTTGTTACTTCAAGGCTGGACTATTGTAATTCTTTACTATCAGGAAGTCCACAAAATGCAGTTCAAAGCCTTCAGCTGATCCAAAATGCTGCAGCAAGAGTTCTGATGAAAATTTAACAAGCGGGATCATATTTCTCCAATTTTAGCTTCCCTTCATTGGCTTCCTGTTAAATCAAGAATAGAATTTAAAATTCTTCTTCTAACGTATAAAGCCCTTAATAATCAAGCTCCATCATATATCAGAGCTCTGATTACCCTGTATGTTCCTAACAGAGCACTTCGCTCTCAGACTGCAGGTCTGCTGGTGGTTCCTAGAGTCTCTAAAAGTAGAATGGGAGGCAGATCCTTTAGCTATCAGGCTCCTCTCCTCTGGAACCAACTCCCAGTTTTGGTCCGTGAGGCTCACACCCTGTCTACTTTTAAGACTAATCTTAAAATTTTCCTTTTTGACAAAGCTTATAACTAGAGTGGCTCATGTTACTCTGAGCTACCTTTATAGTTTTACTGCTATAGGCTTGGGCTACTGAAGGATATCAGGATCTAATTTTCTCACTCTATAGACTTCTACTGTTCTTCAATTATGCATTATGTGTTGTCATTTCTGCTTTAACTTTCTGTTCTCTCTCTTTTATCTTCATAGTAGGTACACCTGGTCTGGCGTTCTGTTAACTGTGACATCATCCAGAGAAGACGGCTCACCCGCTACTACCATCTAATGTAGAACAGATTACTGGATCAATGTGTGCTTCTGGGCTTTTATGTCTCTCTTGTTGTGTCTCTGCTCTGTCTTCTGTAACCCCAGTCGGTCGAGGCAGATGACTGTTCATACTGAGCCCGGTTCTGCCGGAGGTTTTCCTTCCCGTTAATGGAGAGTTTTTCTTCCCGCTGTCGCTTCATGCTTGCTCAGTATGAGGGATTGCTGCAAAGCCATGTACAATGCAGACGACTCTCCCTGTGGCTCTACGCTTCCCCGGGAGTGAATGCTGCTTGTCGGGACTTTGATGCAATCAACTGGTTTCCTTATATAGGACATTTTTGACCAATCTGTATAATCTGACCCAATCTGTATAACATGATTGAACTTGATTTTGTAAAGTGCCTTGAGATGACATGTTTCATAATTTGATGCTATATAAATAAAATTCAATTGAATTGAATTGAATTGATAAAGTCATTACACTAAAGTCATTACACTGGCTCCCTAGATCTCAGAGAATAGACTTTAAAATACTCCTGTTTGTCTATAAATCCTTGAATGGCTTAGCTTCTAAATACATCACAGACTTATCAGCCATCCAGTTCACTAAGGTCTTCTGGCTCCAGCCTGCTCTGCATACCTAGAACACAAACCAAACAGGGAGAAGCAGCATTTAGTTCCTATGCTCCACTTATCTGGAACAAACTTCCAGAAAACTGTAAAAGTGCCGAAAACCGGATTTGTTTAAAATCAAGATTAAAAACACATTTGTTTAAAAGTGCCTTTGACTGTTTTAGTTAAACTGTTTTAATGTTCTTTTTTTGTTTCTACATTCAATCCCTACTTGCTTTTATTCTGTTTTATATTCCTATATTTTAATCATGTAAAGCACTTTGCATTGTCTCTGTACTGATCTGTGCTATATAAATAAATTTGCCTCTCCTTGCCTTGCCTAGCCGAGAAAAAAAAGTAAATAAATAAATAAATAAATAAATGATGGGCCTCCTGTATAGAAGTGAACACTGAGGGGCCAGACCCCGCGAAGCAGCCGCCAGGAATGAGCCTGCACCCACCCGGGGGTCCGCCCCGAACCCGAGGGCCGCCAATGCACCAAGGAGCCAGCCAGTGGGGAGGTTGAGCAGGACGGGGGTGATGTGCTCCGCACCTAGCGGAGACTTGAGATGTTCTTGGGAGAGGGAGCAGTTCGGACCTGGACCTGGCAAGTCCAAAATAAACACAATCTCATTCACACCTTCCCACCCTAGTGCCCCACTCACAACGCACAGACCTAAAAAATGTGTCATGTGCAAATGACACACATCCAATAATCCCAATTGGGGGGGGGGGGGCACCACAATCCGACTTACCTTCACGGTCCCGACCCCCCATCCCGTAGCCGAAACCAGACGCCCCCCAACATGACCCGTACGGGCCACCTAACCAGAACCCCCCTCCGCCCCTAAATACCTAATAGACCAGTTCGCTGCTATTGTTTTCATTCGGGTTTTTCGCGCATGCGCGCTGCACTGAAAGGCAGAAGGCAAACGCATAGCGGGCACAAACAAAGGAAACTGACCAGTTCTCAACATATTTTTCTTCTTTAGATAACGTATCACAAGATTGTTTAAAGAGTAAGTTGATGGTTGATATCGGGACATAGGCACCAGCAACCCCCGCGACTCCATGAGGGATTAAGCGGGTCAGAAAATGGATGGATGAATGGATGTTCACACATGTTTGTGTAACAGCAGAAAGCAGAGTCGGACACAGACTGCACCTCTCCAGAGAGGAAGACCCGCCCGGTAGGTTAAAAAAAACATTGTTCACAAAGGATTATTTTGGTGTTTTTGTCTTATTAAAATGGGTGGGGGTGTCGGCGACGTTGCAGCGCAAACACAGACGTACTAGCGCACATGAACAGGGGCGTAATGCAGCTGCTGTCTGCAGCGGCAGCAGCCTGCTGTAGCAGACAGTGGCTGCGCATCGACTCCGCTTCTCCCAGCCCTGTCTAGCGATCACCACCTCCCCTCCGCCGCTATTTCAGTAGAACAATGACTAGTGCAAAATTAAGTTGTATTTACCGGAGATGAAGTGTAGACTGCAAATTCTGTCGGGGTTTGATGGCTCCCCCAGTCGATTGGGATTGTCTGCCTGGGTCCTTCTTCATTAAAAATATCCATTTGTCTTTCTTTTTTCTTTGGTAAACGAAAGAAACGTACATCCAACGATTTGGAATGCCTTTGTGTGCAACCGGGAGTTAAACAAGTCGTAGGCATTGTTTACATTTCAAAAATAAACTAACTAAAAGCACGCTCTAATTCACTCGTTTTGTAATGATAGAATGCGAGAACAGTCCTGTTTTTGCCTACACGCGGGACCCCGGAAGTAGCACGGACATCACGCGTGAACTACCCTATAAGCCCACACAACATAGCCCCCCCCCATCCCAGACGTCTTTACCCCCCACTCCCCCATACAATGGCCTACATGTATGTGCATTGTGAAAATGTTTTGAGTGAACGTGTCTAAAATGCATAATAAAATTGGGGAGAGGGACGTCATCAGAAAGTGGCAACCTCCAGTAATGCCCCCCTCCCCAAGGTCCTACATGCGTGGCAGTGTGATGGAGCAGGCAGAGGGAGGAGTCTGGGGATGGGGAGAAAATGACTGGGGAGCCTACTGCACTCCCAGGGAGCCAGCTCCCCTACTGACTTAAATAGGCAGCCCCGCTCCCCGAAAGCCCACCCGGAGAAGGGGGCCCCGCCAGCCCCACCACCATAGCCCGGGGGCGACCCTGGCTAGCCAGCCCGCACGAACCATCCAGAACCCCTGACACCCCCCCCCCCAGACGAAACCCGCACCGGGGGACGGCATGGACCAGGACCAAGATAGGGGGCCAGACACGTAGCCCTTCAAACATCCACAACCCCCCCCCCCGTAGGTGTAATCCCTCCCCAACACTGACATTCAAACAACTCACAATACATACAAAAATAGACCCCTCCCTCCCCTCCCCCCACTAGCAGAGTGCCAAACTCAAAAAAAGGGGGAGAGCATCTGCCATGACATCTTAATGTCCATGCCCCCCTACCAGCTCAACAGGCCCCGAGGCCCCCCAGCACGCAAGAGGCCCCGTGCAGGGGCAGACCCTCGGGCGTGCACCGGCCGAGATCCCAAGGGACCCCCCTAGCCAGACCCCGCGCCCCCAGGGTGCATCCCACAGCCCCCCATTCCACTAAGCGATGGAGCCGATCAAAGGAATATTTCTCACAGTAACTCTTAGTAACTCAAATATTTTAGTCTAAATATTTTAGGCTGAAATAAAAAACTTTTTATTTGTTTTTCTTTTTTTTTTCTTCAAACCCACCGTTATGTTTAGTAATTTCTGCCAAAGGCTGCAGCATTTTGATTTAATCCAACAGAATGCAGTATTTACAAGCCATACTCTGATTGGATGGAAAAAAACCTGCCTGTGATTGGCTGGTGGAGTGGACAGGTTTTGAAGTCGCAAGCGCAGAAACAGCCCAGCAAGTGCACAGCTGGCGTAGAGCGTGGAATGTGCAGGTCGAGCACGCGGGCAAAGTCGCGAGGACAGTGGGTTGAGAAGAGTTTTTCAGAGCTGAGCGTGCGCCAGGCTGGTGTTGAGCGTTGTGAGTTCTCTCTGCGTGCTCAGATTGGTTTCTGCACACTCAAACAGAAGGCACGAATATCGCTGTCTTCTCCAGCACATTCTTCGCGCCTCCCCAGTGACTCTTTGGCGCCCCTCAGGGGAGGCGCGGCTCACCTATCGAAAACCACTGCTCCACACTTTTTTAATTGAGAAACCTTCTGGGATAGGAAGCGAAACGTCTTCAAACTTCAGAAAAAAGTCCAGGTTTTTTTTGTTTTTGTTTTTTTGTTTTAATCTTTTCACTGTGCATTACCGCCACCAACTGGTGAGGAGTTTTCGTCAGCTAGCATTGACGAATCAGAATCACAAATATTTTAATAATCCCAGAGGGAAATTGTTGTTACAGTACAATCAGTACAATCACCATAACATAAACAAACAAGTAGGGTATAACTGCAGGCCCAGCCAGCAGCAAACACCCCCAGTAGGAACGCCCACACACGCCCCTGAGGGAGGTCCGACAGTGTGGGCGTGTTGTTCGCATAAACGCTTATTGGTTCGTTTATTTGCCCACTTCAATACTTATATTTTTCCCTCCATCTTCTTCATTATCACTAGATTTGCCTTCTGTGATTGTCCTGCTGATTCCCCTGAACACCCTTTTTACTTGTCCTATCTCAAGTACATTATGGAGAGACATCAAAGAATGGTTAGGTTGAAAATGACAAATATTCCATTTATTTTAGTCACTTGTTCCAATCCCTTTAAAGTTCCTTATCATTCTTAATCTAAACTGTAATCTAGGGTGACCATTTCCATAACACCAGAAAGGAGGACACTATGCGGCATATCAATAGATCACTACAATGTACATAGGACTCTGGTATACTCCCATCAACTTTGATTGGTTTAAATGTGATATTTGTGCAGCTGAATAAGAAAAAATTAATGAAAAGTCAAAAAGTATTGCTTCACAGTATTTCTGTTTATTCAACACATTGTTGGACACATTGTTGCTATTTGCTGCTAAAGATTCTCAGTCATCCAGGTCATGGTCATTCCAAAAAAAGTAAAAAACAAAGCAACTGGACTTGTTTTCCATAGTTGAAGACGTTTCACTTCCTCTCCAGGAAGCTTTCTCACCTTTTGAATTGAGAAGACTTCCTGGAGAGGAAGCGAAACGTCTTCAACTACGGAAAACAAGTCCAGTTGCTTTGTTTTTTACTTTTTTTGGAATTGTTGCTATTCGCACAGTATTAGTTTTACCTAGGCACCACATGTGATTTGTAATAATTACGGCGCTGTATGGAGACAGATATTGACCGACTCGCGCTGTCAGGAAAAAGCAACAGCGCGAGGACTCTTGTTGTACAGGATTATCCTGTCCTGCCAGGATAAGGGGTGCTATTTGAGAAACAGCCCAAATATGCGACTGCACGTTCAAAAATCAAGTTAAAAAAACGCAACACATGAAATTTACCAGCGACTTTAGAAAAAAAGAAAGCCCAGACGTGGAGTTGACAACTCTGCTTCTGTCATGCAGCTGCAGCGCAGAGTATTAATTACATCGAATCCCTGGTAAAACAAGATCGGTGCAAATAGGGTATTGGACAATGTGCTGCAGGCAGCCCAGAAAGTTGACAAAAAAAATCCGCTCCCAGGCCTAGTACCTCAAAAAGGACAAATATGCTTCTGAGGCAATCAAAAATCTGGATTGCCCCCGGTCGTAAGCCGAACGCGCGGTCACTACTGTAATCAGTTACTATTGTGTTCTAATCTTCGTTATTACAGTTTTACAGTTATTCTGTACCTTTTGCAATGTTTGCTTTGTTTAATAAAAAATAAATGTAAAAAAAATAAAACAATATATTGGGGGGATGACGTCACGTCCTTGATGACACAAGTCCATTATCTGAGGCCATGAGAATATCATTAGTGACCTTCACCAGAGCTGTTTCAGTGCTATGATGAGCTCTAAAGCCTGACTGAAACTCCTCAAGTAGGTCATTACTTTGTAAATGTTCACAAAGTTGATTAGCAACTACTTTCTCAAGAATTTTAGATAAGAAAAGAAGATTAGATATAGGTCTGTAGTTCACTAACTCATCTTGATCAAGAGATGGTTTCTTAAGTAAAGGTTTAATAACAGCTACTTTAAAAGCCTGTGGTACATATCCATTTAATAATGATAGATCAATCATGTCTAAAATAGTGCCACTGATCAAAGGGAATACCTCCTTCAACAACTTGGTTGGGATTGGGTCTAACATACAGGTAGAAGGTTTAGATGAAGTTAAAATTTTAGTTAGCTCAGAAAGCTCTACTGCTTCTAAACAGTTTAAACACTGCTCAGGTTCTAAAGATTCCTCCAGCACTGCCTCACTTACTGAAGACGAGGTAACCATGTTTGGGAGGATGCCAATTATTTTATTTTTAATAGAATACATTTTATTTATGAAGAATCCCATAAAGTCATTACTGCTAAGGGAATGGATGGATCAATGGAGCTGTGACTCTGGGTAAATTTGGCAACTGTACTGAAGAAAAATCTAGGATTATTTTTGTTCTCAATTAATAATAAAAAACATGCTGCTCTAACTCTGCAAAGGGTCTTTTTATACAAAAGTAGACTGTTTTTCTAGAATAGGTAGGTTTCTTCATGGTGTGTAAAGCGCCATTTTTTCCCCAATTTCCTAACATTGTCCTTCAAAGAAGTTCAAGGAAATATTTTAGTCTAAATATTTTTGCCTAAAATCAGAATCAGAATCAAGTTTAATCGCCAAGTAGGTTTGCATATACAAGGAATTTGACTTGGTGTCTATGGTGCAGACAAAAATAAGAATACAATAAAATAAAATAAAATTGAATAAAATCGATATATATACAGAAGCAATATACACTCAGTAAACTGTGCTTAATATAACGCAGAGGCTTGTAAGTCCTGAACGGGGGAGAGAGACAGTGTCCAGTGTCACAGGCGGCTCTTGGCCTTGTTCATCAGACCGGTAGCAGATGGGAAGAAACTGTTCTTGTGGCGTGAGGTTCTGGTCCTGATGGACCGCAGTCTCCTGCCAAAGGGAAGTGACTGAAATAATCTGTGACTGGCAGACCCGGCTGCAAAAAAAAAAAAAAATATATATATATATATAGATGTACTTACATACATACACACATATATACACACACACACACACAGATATGTATATATATATATATATATATATATATATATATATATATATATATATATATATATATATATATATATATATATATATATATATGCATATGCTTCAGGCTGAACAGTGGCTCTGTAACTACTGTAACGAACAAAAAAATAGCAATATTGTAGTTAGTGTTGCCAAATTAGGCAGGTTTCCAACCAATTAGGCTTTTGAACACATTGAGCTGGAACAAAAATAGTTAATGGACAGGTTGTAAAAAATTTGGGAAGCTTTTCACAACATTTGTTGGGCTTTTAGAAAGAATTACTAACAAAATATATCAAAAAAGTTGTCAAGGTCCGACAGGACCTTGATCAACAGTTTTCATTATTTAAACAACAGTGTTTTATGTTTAGGTTTAAGTCATTAACACATTTGATTTTTACAGCAAATGGCATCAAAATGATGAAAACGCAAGTCGTTTGCAACCGATTACAAACGGGCTTTTAGAAAGAATTATCAAAACAAAATATATCAAAAAAGTCGTCAAGGTCAGACAGGAAACCAAAACAATTTTAATAAAATGCCATCTCCTTCAACTCATACTGGTCAATTTTATTTTCTAAATAAGTCGAATCTGCACAGTGGTGCAGTGGGTAGCGCTGTTGCCTTGCAGCAAGAAGGTCCTGGGTTCGAGTACACCCCTGGGTCTTTCTGCATGGAGTTTGCATGTTCTCCCTGTGCATGCGTGGGTTCTCTCCGGGTACTCCGGCTTCCTCCCACAGTCCAAAAACATGACTGTTAGGTTAATTGGCTTCTTCAAATTGTCCTTAGGTTTGAGTGTGTGTGAGAATGGTTGTTTGTCCTGTTTGTCTCTCTGTGTTGCCCTGCGACAGACTGGCGACTTGTCCAGGGTGTACCCCGCCTCTCGCCCAGTGAACGCTGGAAATAGGCACCCGCGACCCCATGAGGGAATAAGCGGTTTGGAAAATGGATGGATGGATGGATGGAAGTCGAATCTGTCGATCTGACCTCATCAATGAATAGTATTTATAATGAATAATATTGATTGTTATAATAAAACAAGAATAATGGTTAATCAAGTGTTTGGTCAATGTAAACGCCCAAGAGGGGTTGAGTTCTACTTATGCTGGTTTGGGTTACTGGAAACTATCAGTGAGATACAGCAACCTGTAAAGCTGTGTCTTGACTCAAAAGTCCAGTATAAGCTACAAGCTGATAAACATGAATGCTCGTGTCAGAATGAACACTGACTGAAGTAACAATTCTGACTAGAACAGGTTCTGTAATTACAGCAGCTAAGAGAACAAGGATCAGAACAAAGCAGAGTTCCCTTCTGCCTGCAAGTAACTCAAGTCTCTTCAGTTTTCCTGCTTGGTTCTGCTCCTAGCTTTCTAGCTAACCCTCCTAGCGTGAATGTTTACTACAGTTTAGACTTCAGTGGTGACGTTCCAAACAGAAATTAATAGCGCTGCTTCCAGATCGCTCTCCTTTCTTCGTTGTCACTTCTTGTAATTGTTTGGCAATAACACCAAATTTCCATCCCGCTCTACCGACACCGACCGTAGCTGAACTGCGGCGGCGACTAAATGCTATGACTCGGTGTCCCGCCCCACTGCAGCTGTGATTGGCTAGCATGTTGCATTCAGTCGTTGATTTAATTGGTTAAATTGTATGATTGACACATCAAAGATAGTACTAACAGGACGATGGCCACTCCGAGGTGAAAAAAAAAAGAAAAAGACAGCTTCCAGTCCAGGGCGGGCACGGCTGGCTCACAGGGCGGGCACGGCCCCCCAATGCCCGCCCATGCCGCCGGGTCTGGTGACTGGGGTGAAGGGATCAGCCACAATCTTCCGGCACGCCTCAGTGTCCTGGAGGCGTACAGGTCCTGGAGAGATGGAAGATTGCAGCCAATCACCTTCTCTGCAGACCGGATGACACGCTGCAGTCTGCAGTTTGTTTATTTTTCTTTTTTTCTTCTTTTTTTCTTCAATCTCATCATTTTGTTTAGTAATTTCTGCCAAAAGCTGCAGCATTTTGATGTAATCCATCGAAAGCAGCATTTGCAAGCAATGCTCTGATTGGATGAAAAAAAAACTGTCTGTGATTGGCTGATGGAGTCGACCGTTTTGAAGTTGCGAGCGCAGAGACGGAAACGAGTGAGCGTAGAAACAGCCGAGTGAGCGTAGAAACAGCCGAGCGAGCGCACGGCTGGTGTTGAGCATGGAAGGAGCAGGTGGAGCGTGTGAACAGTGGGTTGAGAAGAGTTTATCACAGTTGAGCATGCACATGTGATGTTTAAATGCTGAATACCTGTGTCACTGCATGCTTGAATTGGTTCCTGCGAGCTCAAGGCAAAGGCACAAAAATAATGTCATAGTGAATTATGAGGAGTTCCCAAAGCTGAAGTGAGAGAATGTGTTTTAAATGTGCTTATATGTTAGAAACAGATACATATCGCAGCAAAGAGATTAAACCACAGTCATCACTGCAGCAACCGGAAACAGGAAGTGACGCAATACGCCTTACCGCAAACAGTAAGTCAGCAAGCAATCCAAGCCCTGCAAGAGACATGACACCAAAGGAGGCAGCATAGCTAACGTGTTAAGATTCAAAGCAGTAACAAACTTTCAGAAAGTTTACTTTTAGATTTAAATTTATCTCAAGTAAAGCATTTGATTGAAGGTATAAACAATAAAATGAAACTAAACAAAATTTTGCTCAAATGTACATTGTGAATATACAGTTGAATGACAATAAAAACAGCTATGATTTTTGATTGGTCCAAGGCAAGTGAGAGCTGGTGGACTTAAAATGCTGTTCTGGGTTCTTTTGTGACCTCCTGGATGAGTCTTCAATGTGCAGTTTTTATTTGGCTGGACAGTTCTGGAAAGTTCTCCTCTGTGCCATGTTTTTCTCCATTTGAGGATATTGGCTCACAGGGTTGTTTGTAGCAACCTATAGATGATCTCAATTTCTTTGGATCAGAACCAGATGTGTTGCTTTTTTAAATCTTTTGCCAGACTGATCCTGTTTCATATATATAAATATATGAAACAGAAAAAATACACTATATTACACGGGTCTGATACAAATCAGGGTGGTTTTAAATTGGTGAAATTAAACCAAAAAAGAAAGAGACATTTCATTAGTTATTGGTTGGTCTGGACAGGCTTTTCTGCTATGAACGAAGATTATCTCTGTATTTTATTATTTGTGTGTCAGGATCTGCAGGAATGTGATTAGTTATGTCAGCTCCCTGGGGATGCCTTTGGTCTGTAATTCCCTTATTCTGCTTGTCTCTAGATTCTCATTTGTGTTACCTGTTGAGTTATATGTTAAGGGTTTAAGTTTATTAGATTCTTGTATCTGTTAGATCCGGTTTCTGTTAGGTTATCTTCTCACTGTAGTAGTTCGGTTATATCCTTGTTTTATGCTTGCCTTTCTTTAGTTCAGTTTATTTATTTTACTAGCGCACAGTTAGATTTAGTTAACTTATTGTCCTTTATTTATTTAGTCCTGTTATATCTTTTCTTAGTTTAATTAGATTCTTCTCCAAATTTGGTCCGTTCATTATCTTCTGCTAGGTACAATTTCCTGCCGTCTCATTACCCTTCACCTGGGTTGTATTCCTCGGTTCAGCTAATTATCCATCTGTTGTTTTCTTCCATCTCTTCCACTTTAAGTTTAATCCGCGGTCTTCATTCTGGATTCTACCGTGTTATGATCACTTCCCTGTTGCTGCTCCTTGTTCCTGTCATCCTATGATCCTGTTTCTTTAATAAACCACCATTAAGCTCAACCTGAAACTCCAGAGCTGTTGTCTGCACCTCAGTCCTGCACCAAACCTGACAATGTGTGATAATCTAAAACTGCAATTTATAAGAATTTACACTTTCTAGAACGTTTTATTTTCATACATTTTGTTTACAGTACAACAGATATCACTCCTTTTTTAAATTACTTTTGATTGTTACTCTTATTAAGGCTGTCAGGTGTAATTAACCTCAAGTCCAGAACATCCACCTTTTAGAATCTGGTTTCTGAGAAACAGGAAATGACCTGAGAGTGACTTTAAACCATGTCTACTACGTGCTGCGCCGAGGGTTTTTTCTTTTTTTAGATGTGGCCTACAGTAAAATAAATATGCAGAAACCGAAACTAAGCACCTTAGTTGACTTATAGGAAGATCCTCAACCATTAACTTCGAAAAGCAAGAAACAAGACTGTTTGCAGTGAGAAACCGACAAAATGCCTGGAGAAAGGTAAATAAAATAAATACTTTAATTTACTAAATGTATTGACATCCAGGACACCATAAGAAGGTACATGGAATAATGTCTGTTCACTTGGAATCCTTTAAATGAAATTTTTGTGAACTTATACATACATTTTATTTCAAGTCTTTCTCAGATCAGTTGTTCTCTCTACAAATACACAATATTTAGCTATTTTTTTATAGCTAGAGGAATATCTGTTCTCTTAGTGATCTTCAGGTTGAAAATTATGTATCTTCCCTTTATTGGTATTTTTAACATTACCAAATAAAGAAAAATAACTATTACATGTCCGTTAACTTCATAAATCCTATATCTTGCTGACAGTTTGTTCTAGTTTATAGTTTGTTCTAGATTACAGTTTAATTGGAGTTAATGGAGCTCACTGTACCTTTAGGATGATTAAAAGGCTTTTAGTCATGTATGCCATCATAGGAATCAGTGTGTTAATGGCAGCAAAAAAAGTATTCATTGTGTGATTATTTATTTTATTCCTAAGTCATTAACCTACAAAAACATTCATATTCCTAGACACCTTTGTTATTTCAGGGTAGGAAAATGTTTTAATCCTTTTCTTGGGTTGTCTAAGTAGCAAACTGTAATACTTCCATCTAAATCCAAAATGCTGCCCAGAAAATGTAAATTACGTCTTTACATTCTGCTACAAATATAAAAGGTGACTGTGGTGAAGATGTTAATGCAGTGAAGTTTACTGATAATTATCTTTTATGGTCTTTACCAGTATGTATAACATTGTTCAATATTGATCCATGACTGCAGCACCATTACCCCGTCTTGTCCTATACAAGCACGAAATACCTTTATTACTTTTAGTTCCGGCATGATGGTGATAAAAAAAATAACAGACCACATTGCACACAAGGATTAGGTCCAAGGTCTATGTTCTCATTTGCATCTAAACGTGTAAAGGACATTAATGCCTCAGTTAACAGCAGTGTGCCTGGCAGCAGAAGAACCCCAGGGAGCTTTCTGTGGCTGGGGGTCAGAGCAGCAGTCTGTGGGATTCAACTTCCCAGAATGCAAACGTTCTGCTCTAACCACCAGGCCACAACTCCCCCTGTCCTGTAATCTATTTTCAATAGATTTTTCATCTTGTCTTTGATCTATCATTAATTACATTTCCCTTTCTGCAAGCTATTAACTATGCTAAAAAGAATAATGAGACAATTTCTTTATATACCAAAGGTACACTATATTTCCAAAGGTATTAGTTCCACTGCCTTGACTCCCATATGAGCTGAAGTGACATCCCCTTCCTGATCCATAGGGGTTCAATATGATGTCGGTCCACCCTTTACAGCTAGAAGAGCTTCAACTATTCTGGGAAGGCTGTCCACAAGGTTTAGGAGTGTTTATAGGAATTTTTGACCGTTCTTCCAGAAGTGTATTTGTGAGGTCAGACACTGATGTTGGATGAGAAGGCCTGGCTCTCTGCTCTAAATTATCCCAAAGGTTTTCTATCTGGTTGAGATCAGGACTCTGCAGGCCAGTGAAGGTCATCCACACCAGACTCTGCCATCCATGTCTTTATGGACCTTGCTTTGTGCTGTGGTGTGGTGGAAGATGAAGGGTCCAACTCCAACTTGTTCCCACAAAGTTGGCAGGATGGAGTTGTTCAAAATGTCTTGGTCTGCTGAAGCATTCAGAGTTTATTTCACTGAAACTAAGGGGCCAAGCCCAGCTCCTGAAAAACAACCCCACACCATGATCCCCTCTCCACCAAACTTTACACTTGGCACTAAACAGTCAGACACCAGATACCGTTCTCCAGGGAACCACAAACCCAGACTAATCCATCAGATTTCCAGATGGAGAAGTGTGATTCTTCACTTCAGAGAATGTGTCTCCTTGGCTCTTGAGTCCAATTGTGGCGTGCTTTATACACCATCTGCATCCGACACTTTGCTTTGCACTTGGTGACGTATGACTTGGCTGCAGCTACTTGACCATAGAAACTCATTCCATTAAGCTCTCTACGCTGTTCTTGAGCTGATCTGAAGTTTGGCTGGTTTTTGTTACAGCTGTGTCTAAAAGGGTGAATCTGCCATTCTTAGTAAAATTTCTAATATATATTGTATTATCTGACCTTTCAAAATAAACTTTGAATTAAACTCACAAAACAGCAGTTTTGCACTTGGCTATGCAAAACTATGCAAGGTCCAGTAGATGGCAATAATACAATACATTTCCCTTCTGTTCCTAATAAAAACAAGCTAATCATGCAAGTATTCTGATCAAAATACTATTTATTGTGGTGTGGGGTGGTCAGAACTGCCTACCTTTGTTTGCTTATTTATTTTTGCATGCAATAATACAGTGACAATTTTCTGTCCTACAGGGAAAAGCTACAGCAGGTCCTGTGTCAGTACGTCACCCATACGCTGACCTACATGAAAACAGTAAAAGTTTTTTATGACCAGTTCTCTGAATGGAAGAAGAGACGACAGACAGAGAATGAAAACATGATGGAAATCAAAGAAAGGGCTGATGAAATTGACCCCACTTTCACAAAGTCAGAGGGAAAATGGGCAAAGTTTCGTAACCACGTGAAGAGCAGCTTCCAGATGAATGTAGAGAGCAAACTTGCAGAACTAGAAAAGGAGCTGGATGAAGTGTTGAAATACACACTGGAAGGTCTGGAGGAACTCAACACCTTCGTGGATGCAGTGGAGAAGCTGGCAGTGACTTCACTGCATGTGTTTACTGAGAACTTTGTTTTACGCCTGCCTGAGACGATCAGATTTGATGATGTTCAAGCTGTGATCATCGCTGCACGACAGATCTGCCCTCTCCTCCTGGAGTTCAAACGAGACGCAAAGTCCTTCTTTCAGCCTAAACTTTACAATGTGGAGGTGCTTACATACCAACTGAAAAGCTACATAGATACCACCGACACCATATGTCAGTCTCATGGCAAAAGGTACATTTATATTTGTATAATTAAACATTGAAGATGAACTGTGTTTTTGTTTTTAATTAAGGAAACTTAAAATATAACTTTGCCTTTTACAGCTTTAACTTCAACATTTGCTTGGGTATGTCAGAGGACATTGCTGTAAATCCTGGTCTGATTGAAAGTGACATGCACAAGATGATAAATCACATTAAGCAACTTGACAAGATCAGGTAAGTTTGTTATATTTTAATACATTCAGATTTTTCAGTGTTATTTTCAGTCATAACAAGTGTAAGTAAAATCGGCTGCTTTTAAAAGAAGTACACAAGATCACTTTCAGTCCACGTTGGTTTATTTATATAGTGTGAGCGGCTATCTGCTATGACCAAATGGGGGTTTAAGAAGAAACGTTCCTCTACAGATGTTGCCACTTAAATGGAGTGGAGGGGTTTCAGACTGATTATGAGAAGGGGGTCCTTGTTTTCCAGCTTTGGCCCCTTGCAGGGTCTTCAGTGCCCAATAGGTCTCCAGGAAGTGATCATATTAGGATCAAATCGTAGATCTTTAGGATCTTTCATATTTGTTATACTGAATACTGAATACTGAATGTTATACATACTAATTACAGACTATCTTGCCTGACATTCTTACTCTTTTGTTTTACTTCATAACAAAGTAAAATGTCTTCCACAGGATGGATGAGCACTTTTGGATGGAGTTCCTGTTCCAGAAAGTCTCCCCAGATTATTTCATCAATAGCGTTGATGGTCAGCTGTCCAAAATGCTACAGTTCCTTGACGAGCTGGAGGAGTGTGCTGTTAAGTTAGACAGTATGAACAAAGGAGCAAAGATCTCCAGTGTGACAGGCAGCTCAGTGGGAGCAGTGGGAGGTGTACTTTCCATTGTTGGCTTGGCGTTGAGTCCAGTTACTGCAGGAGTGTCTTTAGGGCTGACAATTGCGGGTGTGACGATGGGGGTAACAAGCGGAGTCAACAGTTTGGTAACCACCTTAACAGAGATTGGAGTTAATCATACTAATCAGAAAAAGGCAAATGAAGCCTTTCAAAGCTTCATGGAGGAATTCCAAAAGATCCAAGAATGTCTCAGTGAGGTGATGAAACAAACAACAGACATTCTGAAGCCAAAGAAGATAGATGTGGTGGTGGGAGTTGGGAAGGCTGTTAATAAAGTAGGTACAATAGCAAAGGGTGCTGATGCCATCGCTGATGCTGCTTGTGCTTTAAAGGCTGCAGGAGCAGGCAAGGCCTTAGATGTTCCTGAGATTGGTCAGGCAGCAGTTAAAGGGCCTCTGGCTCTCACCAAGGGGGCTAGAGCTGGTTTCATTGCACTTAATGCCTTCTTTATTGGCATGGATATCTTCTTTATCACCAAAGACAGCATGAGTCTGGCCAAAGGCAATGAGACTAAAGTCTCAAAGTTCCTCAGAGCCAGAGTTTCATTACTACGCTCTCAGGTGGAGTCATGGGAGAAGATTCGCAACTCTTTGTGTCAAAGCAAAAAGAACAATAAAGAAAACAGAAACTTCCTCCAAGAGCCTTTTTATCCAGGCATAAAGAAGGGATTGATCTAAAGTGCTCAAGAGAATAAAAGTGAAAGACTTGTCTGGTAGGCATTAAAAACAGTTAATCTGCCATAAGTATAAAAGTTTTTTACTGAAGTTGCAGACTATTTTACTGATATATTACAAAAGAAAAATTTAAAACCAATCAGTTTGACATACATTGCTAACATGGTAAGGCGTGTAACTTCCAGCGTTAATATGTTTGAAGAAATGAATAGTTTATCATTCTCGTTTACCTGCAAAAATGCGTTCACACTGAACGTGAACAAGGTGAATTTTTTGCGTTGTTCGCCTGCTGTTAGTTGCTTGACTTTTCAACTCTCTCTAGTAAACAGTTTGCACAGACAATGCAGCAAAATTTCACCCAGCTTGCTTCACCGGATCATCAAATAGGAGCATCCATACGTTTGCCGGTTTCTCTTGTCTGTTCAACTCACCGTGGCGCACCTTAATTTTACCAATGTTCAGATAGTTGAAATCGAGCAAAATTCCGCTTTGCACTAGTGACACATCTGCCACGCCAAGTCGTGCCACATGCACCATTAAAAATGCATCATTCCCATCACCGACCCCTTTACACCGAGATAACATATGAGTCACTTACTCTATTTACCTTCTTCATGTTCAGTGTGAACGCACCTTCAGAGGTAGGCCCCTAATGGTAAAACCTGTGGGTTTTTAAGAATTTGATTTGGTTCAACTGCTGTACATATGAGATTATTTAAAAAAACATGTATTCCCAGATCTGTATCCTAAAAGAATTTAAGTAGCTGTCATTTCAACGTCCTATTTTGTTTTATCTTTTATGATTTTTTTTCTTAATATTGCTCTTACTACCTGTACCCCTTTACAATTTCTGTGTTGTTTCTGTTATATTTTTCATAGCTTTAGCTGTGTTTATGCAAATGGCGAAAAAAAACTTGGCAAGGTTGTGTGTTTTAGCAAAATCTTTATTTAGTCGTGTTTTGTTCAAGTGTTTTATACAACTTTTAAAGCAAATCAGGAAATCAATGTTCTTTCTAAAATGTTATACTAATAAAAAAGCTTTTTTTGATTATGAAACAATTGCACTTTGATTTCCAAAGTTTCATGTTTTTTTACTGCTATTTCTTTCAACTTTTCTTTTCTTTTCTTTTCACATATGGGGTAGAAATAAACCATCTTCATGGGTTGTTTTTGTTTTTTTTTTTTTTGTTTTTTACAAGATGCTGCAACCACAGAATAGACGGGATTTGTTTAATGGACAAATTAAGCCTAAATAATCAAATAAGCTCTCCAAACATGCCCAATGAAAACCCAACAAATCGCATCTCAGCATTTTAAAACAAATTTTGCATATAAAAGGCAAACTCTGCAACTCCACTTCTGACTCTAAAAAAACTCAGCCCATTTAAAATAGATTTTGTACTCTTGGCTTTTGTCTTCAGAAATTAACACGATCATGTTTTAAAAATAATAATATTAATTAAAAAAATTGTATAACAAATAGGGCTGGGCAAGTTAACGCGTTAATTTCGCGTTAACTCATTAGACTATTAACGGCGATATTTTCTTTAACGCGCGTTAATGAAGGAGGTGTGTTTGAGGAGAGTGTATGATGGACAGTGGAGGATGAGAGGGTCTTTTAAGTGAGAAGGTGCATTACCGATTTTCTTGGTGATCACGTGTTCTGTCAGAACAGCATACGTTGTCAGATTGGCATACATTTCTTTATTGCACGTGTGCGCATGAACAATGGAGCGTTTTTCCCACATTTAAAGTTGAGCAGATCAGCATACCGACCAGAAAAAACAGAATACTTGACATTTTTTAAAGAGAAAATCTGTTTTGACCGTATTGCTACTTCCTGCCCGACACAAATGAAGATGCAGGGATGTTGACAGAAGAAGTGTCAGGATGCAGTTTTTGCTTACTGCATCCTGGACTATTTCTTGCACCCTCCTCCTCCTATAGAGCTCATTCCTGCACTGCACCTCTGATCATCTACACCTGCCGTTCCTAATCAAGCCTGGACTCGGTTCACCTGCCAACACCTCTGCATATAGTCTCCTCAGTCTGCTCTCCCCTGCCGGATCGTCTTCCTACCAACCTGGTTCTCGACCCAAACCACTCTCGCCCTATGGGACTGTCATCCTGACTCTCTGTCCCGTGGCTCTTGCTTCACTCAGCGGCTCTGGCTTCTCCTAACAACTCACTCACTTCTCTTCAACTCCAACCACCTCGAGGCGTCTTCGGATCCCACTCCAGGACACAGCCCTCAATATCCCTAGCTCTGCTCCACTCTGGTCCCTCTCCGTGGTTCACCCGCCCCCACGTTTCTCAGGGCGCCCAGGATCCTGTTCCCGGACGCAGCCCCTGAGTAACCCTCAGCGGCTAAGCTCCAGACGCACCTTGGAGGCTCACCTGTCAGCTTTCAGTCCCGCCCCGAGGCCCAGCTCGGATCCTGCTCTGAAGCGCAGCCTCCATCCTCAGGCTCCGCTCCTGTGTTCACCCACTGGTCTCCCGCTTCTCCCTGCGAGCTCCTGCTCTTGTCATGGTCACCTGTCTGCTCTGGTCCAGTAATGACTGGTTCTCCCCACCATAATCATATTCTTTAATAAAGTGCTTTAATCTGTAACTCTGTGTATGGCTGAATTCTGGCTCGACTCTCAAAAACATGACAAGACGCCTCAAAAAATGAAACCAAATTATGCCATATTAACTTGAAATCCAAGTTGGTTTTAGTAGTAGAAAACATTTGTGTGGTATTTTGAATTTGGTTTGATTTCTTTCACGTTTAAAATCATAAAAAAAAATCATATTGTTAGACAGAAATTAACAAATCAGGATGTCATACGGCTAATAACTTAAAATGTATGATAAATATGAAAGAATCAATTTGTGCTACGCATATGCCAATCTTATAATGAATGCTGTTCTGAGCGAAACTGGGCAGAGAACAGGGGAGATGTGTTCGTGTTTACACATGCTCATCAGCATCCTTGCAGTGCTGTTATGCACATGCAGAACTTTTTGTATGTTTTTGCCTCAGATTCCGATGAGAAGTGTTGTAATAGCCCAAGTCTGGAGGAGACAAAGACATGGATGTTTTTCTGCATCAGAGAGTGTGGGTTGCAGTTTTGCAAAATTTCAGATCTGTAATAATTAATTCTTACAGATATGTTTGATATGACTTTTGAAGGTGAGTTGTGGATCAAAAATAACACAGAGACTGGTGACTGTACTGGAAAGAGAAATGTTCTGGCAAGAAAAAGCAATACTGTGATTTTTTTTTTCACAGTACTGCAATTTTTTCACAGGTTTGAATCACTTCTGTTTTTGAGCTGTTATAAGTGTTATAAGTATAGAAAGAGAAGAGAATAGTTGTACCACTAGCAGTGGCGGCTGGCCCATAGAGGGCGCTCGGGCGCTGCCCTCCCTAGATGTGGAGGGAATAAGTCAAAATATATTTAGATTTCAAAAGTATTATTTTGGGCACAGGCAGTCGTATAGTTAAATTGTGGTGACCCCCCCCCCCCTCCCACTTGGGATTTTTGGATGTGAATGTTATGTGGGAATGTGTGTACAGCGTCCTTTTTTGTGTCTGTGTGTGGTGAGTGGGGCACTAGGGAGGGATGGTGTGAATGAGTTTTTTTTTTTTTTTTCAGCTTCGGGTCCGGTCCGCTCCGTCTCCCAAGATCATCTCAAGTCTCCGATAGGTGCGGAGCCCATCCCCCCACGTCCTGCCCTCCTCCGCTGCGTTGGCAGGCGCCTTGGCCCTCTGGCGCGTTGACGGTCCTCGGGTTTGGGGCGGGTTCCTGGGTGGGCGCCGGCCCATTCCCGGCGGTGGCTTCGCGGGGCCTGGGGCCGCGGGGGCGGGGCGCCCCTGGGGCCTCTGGAGGGGTGGGGGGGGGCCCCCAGGGCCCATGGCCAGGACCATTTCAGCGCGGCTGGCTGCCTGAGGAGCCCACAGGCTCGTCCCCGCGGCTCTTGGGGGCGTCGGCATTGCGGTGGCTGGGGGATTTCCTCGGGGTCGTCTCTACTCTTTCCTTGGGGGGGGGGGGGTTGCAGATTTCCTGTGGTGGCCCCTCTTGGGCGCCCTGCTTTGGGGGCCCCTTTGAGAGTCCGGGGTTATGGGTCCCCTGACTCCTGCCTCTGTGCTCGGGGAAGGTGGGTCTTCGGTTCTCCACAATCACTATAAAGCTATTTCCTTCTGGATAATTTTCACCTAAACTAGTGCACTCTCACAATCTCCCACAGGTGCTGGGTCCCAGGTATTAAATGTTCACTTATATACAGAAAGCCTATAATTTATTTATTCATTTTCTTTCACTTTCTTTTTTCAGGTATCACATTACACATGTCAGCTTACATAATAATATATATGATTTAGCAATGGCATCTAGGTGTTATTAGAGTGTATCTGTTGCTTTATGTCTGTTGGTTGTGCTGTTCTTTTTGTGTCTCTTTCCAGGTGATGGAGCAGACAGAGGAAGTTTTATCATTCTCTTCCTTTTATCTCTTCTTTCTTTCACCTCTTCTCTTTCTTTTTTTTCTCTTCTTGTTCTTCCTTTACTCTCCTACTTTCCCATTGTAGTGTCCATATAATTTGAAATTCTCCCTGCAGGAATCACAATAAAGCTATTTACATGCACAAATCAAGCGGAGCATTATGGCGAAAGCTGTTTGCTCCACTTGTGAAAGCAAAATCTGTTGAGCTCTATTTGGCATTAAGATATAAATTCTTATTGCCACATTGCTAGACAGGAAACTGGAAAAAAAAAAAAAAAAAAGATTTCAAAAGTATTATTAATGTCAGTTTTTAATTAATAGTATGTGGATACATGTAATATGAATTATTAAAACACTTCTACTAATTGACTCTACCAATTGACTCTCATTTAACAGTGCATTTCCACCAACAGAACGTAGCATTTCTCCCGTAGGGCTGTCACTCAAAGCGCCCCACAAGTGTAGCGAAATAACCAATCTTATAATGTTGCTAGGGAAAATGTATAAATATTTGGCCAATCAGCATCGCCAAAATGAATGGCTTTGGGGCTACTGGAGTCATAGTCCTTGCTGCAGAGTGATATAGATATATGGCAAGCCGTTTTAACATAAAGTAATGTAGCTAGCAGTCAGTCAGGCAGTGACGTAGAGATTACGGCGACGACGACAGAGAGAGAGAGACAAACTTTTGTCATGTGGTAAGTGAGTTTGAATATTGGGATTTTGGAAGGTGCTGTGAACATTGTATCAGGTACATAATTTTGTCAGCTGATAATTTGTTTTCATATTTTGAAATTCTGTTGTGTTTCTGTTGTGTTGTGAAACCCATTGTGTCATTGTGAAACTGTTTGGCTGAAGATTATGGCAGTACAATATGGTTTACTGGTGACAAATAGTGAATTTTAGTGTTGTATTTAATACTTTTCCTTTCCAAAATAAGACCTAATATAGCTGTAAATGGTTGAATGTATCTGTAAGCTGCTGATTCTGAGAAGGGAATTAAATGCTTTGTGTGGAATCGTAGTAATTTTCCAACTTTTAATTTGATTGCATGTACTGGGTTAGGCAGGGAAATCTATTGGCCAGCCCCACCAAGATTTTTTTTCACCAGCTGCCACTGACCACTAGCACTTAAACTTTAAAATCACTTTAAGTAGAAACTGTCAAAGGGGGCTGCGAAGTGGTGCTGTTGCCTTGCAACAAGAAGGTCCTGTGTTCGAGTCCAACCCTGGGTCTTTCTGCATGGAGTTTGCATGTTCTCCCTGTGCATGCGTGGGTTCTCTCCGGGTACTCCAGCTTCCTCCCACAGTCCAAAAACATGACTGTTAGGTTAAATGGCTTCTCTAAATTGTCCTTAGGTGTGAGTGTGTGCGTGAATGGTTGTTTGTCCTGTTTATGTGTTGCCCTGTGATAGACTGTCCAGGGTGAACCCCGCCTCTCGCCCAGTGAATGCTGGAGATAGGCATCAGCAACCCTGCGACCCCATGAGGGATTAAACGGATCAGAAATCCTTGGATCACCTAATCGTAACCTTTAAACAGTTCCTCAAACACATTTCAGGACTCAAGGAGAAGCACTCATTAAATTGAATATGATGATTTTGTTGTTCAAGGAGTTTTGAACCTCTGGATATTCTCCCAAAACTAATTTGTTCATTGAAATAATTGAACTGACCAGTCTGTCATTATCCTGCATGACTGTACATATAGGAGATATTATTTTTGTTTCACACTCCCAATATAACACAATACTGCACTTGAATACTGTGTCTGAATCTCATTAAGCACAAATTCAACCTTCTCCTAGAGCTGAGCTTAAACCATCTGATTCGGCAAAATGGTTATTGCTAACAATACGTACAAATACTAGTTGTCATGGTTTAGTTTGGTCTGGCTTTTTTCCTGTTATTTTTCAGTTCCTCCTCTCACTCAGCTCACTCTTCACTTCCTCAGCAATCTGTCACACCTGTTGGACACTAATTAGTGAGAACTCACTCCGCCTGCCAGCCTCCCTACAAAAGCCTCCCTGAGTCTTCTCTTCCCTGCCGGTTCGTCATCAGTCTACACTCACTTCACTCCACGTCAGCCTAGTTTGCTCCCTGTTTAGCTTCTGGATTTTCTGCCTCCTCTGTGCTTCAAGTTTGCCCTCAGCTCTGTTGCTGGACTGTCTGCTATCCTTGTACTCCAGCAGCCCTGCTCTCCCTAGAACTGTCTCGCTCGGCATCCCTGGTCTGACAACAGCCCTGTAGCTCCAAGACCTCTCTCCGATCGTTCAGCTCCTGCTCCCACCTCCTGTTCCAGTCCAGAACAGCCTCTCTGGTTTCCTCATCCACTACTCATCTTTCTTTCAATAAACTCTCAGTATAAGCTCCTTGTGTGGTGTGCATTCTGGGTTCATCAAGAAAAATTCATGACACTAGTAGAAAGGTAACAAGCAGATACAGAGTTTACCTTCATATGGTCTAACAAACTACTGTCTGTTTGTTCTTCCTTAAACATTTCCACATGGGCTGACCAGCTCTGTCCCAGATGGGATGTTTTCTGGCTGCTCCTCCTGAGCTACCTGGATGGTGGTCACCGCTAAGGGACGCAACAAAAACGCAGAGATCGCCCTCTTATCTTCGGGCTTAGTGTAGATTTTACGTTTTGGCACGATTTGTCTCGTTTCTGTCGTCAGGAGAAGTTGTTTATGAAATTTGCCCACAAAAACGGCTCTTTAATGGTCAGATTTCCACCAATAACAGCGCTTAATCTGAACGCGTCACAGAACAACAGACCAATGAGAAGCAAGTCTCATGATAAAATATCACGAGATGACAGAACGTGGAGATTTCGCTGGAAAACAATGGCGTCTGAAAATTTTGCACTCATGTGAGAAACAGCAAAGAAACGCCTTAGATTTGAAAATAAGACTTAATTGATGCCTACGGTCGTTTCAATTAGGCCATTGAGCATAGCTAAAAAGCACCCACAATGCTTTGCAACAGGCCTTGAAAATCGAGCACTTGATCCATACATTGCTCTCATATGTTAAATAAAACTGAATGCCAGTATCCTCAAAAGATTATTTACTTTTGTTCTGGGGTTGATTTGTACATTTATCACCAAAATACGAACCCAGGATGATCCATTCTGGTAGTGACCATAATTCTCTCTTTAAAATCTTAAATATTTTTTATGTTAAATGAGAAAGCAATTTGTGTGAGGTGTCTTAAGTTAAACCCACAGGTGTACCTTCACTGAACTCATCGTGAGAATCAACCTGACAAACTTAAATAGCTGTGGCATCTTTGTCAGGGCTTTCCAAAACTGTTTAGAGGCATCTCATGATAAATCTTGAATTACCCTAACTGTTCCAAAACAGAAGAGGTATTGTCTGATTTCATGTCCTGGAGCATTAAAAAGGTTAGATGTGTTAAGATTTATGCTCTGCTTTATGTTTTTATTCCACAGATGTGTAAAGGGAAGTGATGTATGAGTCGGTTTTGTCACGTGTTATGGCTAATAAAAGCCGAGTGCAGGTGGGTCGGGGGTGCCTCGCCCCTCCTCTGTCAGAGCACAAACACAATTACTGTGTGGATAATGGGCCTAGCTGCTGTGTAGCCACTTCTGCTAACAGGTTAATGTGCCCAGATACACACAGAGACCCAAGTGAAGAGTACCAGAAGAGCAGGTGAACCCCCGCCAAGAAAAGACGCAGCACACTGCGTGCCCGGCGAGGATCAGCAGAGAGGAAGCGAAAGAGAAGCTTTGAGAAAGCTTCCTGGAGAGGAAGCGAAAAGTCTTCAACTACGAAAAACAAGTCCAGTTGCTTTGTTTTTTATTTTTTTTGGTATGCCATATTTATTTATAAAGCACTTTAGAAGAACAAATGTCAACAAAGTGCTGTACATGTACAACTGAAAATAACTAAAATTAAAATAAATAAAACACAAATTAAAATAGACAAACAAGATAGTTCAAAACAGTAACAAATTTTAAAAAGTTAAAATAAATAAAAATAGTCAACCTTTCCGGATGTGCAAAATGCTTCCACAAACAAATATGTTTTAAGAAAAGTCTTAAACTCTGGCAGAGAGGAGGCAGATAAATCCACAGCCGTGGAGCCGCTACAGCGAAGGAACGATCTGTTAGTTTCCGTTTTGATTTCGGGACGATAAGAAGCTGCATGTTGGCAGACATTAGGGAGCGGACAGGTGAATGGGAGTGCAGCAGCTCAGAAAGGTAAGGGGAGCCAAACCATTAAGAGATATAAAAGCAAGTAAAATAAATAAAATTCATCCTAAAACATGCAGGAAACCAATGAAGGGACTTTAGGATGGGGGTAATGTGCTCAGACCTCTTTGTTCCAGTTAAAAGTCATAATGCAGCATTTTGCACAACCTGCAGGCGCCTGATGGACGCCTCACTAACCCTAAAATATAATGAGTTACAGTAATCCAGCCTGGATGTTAGAAATGCAGGAATGACTGTTTCAACAAGCTGCCCTGATATAAATGGCTTTATTTTAGCTAACTGCCTCAGATGAAAAAAGCTTAATTTAACAACGGCCTAATCTGGCTCTCAGGTTTAAGATCAGCATCCACCTTTAATCCCAGATTGGTGATAACTGGCCTAACAGATTATGTCAGAGAACCCAGATCTAAATTTTCAGGTGTAAGGTGTGCCGCCAAAACCTTCACTGCTGCTTTCTGCTCAATAAAGTGTAAAAAGTTTGAAGTCACATTAAGTTAATTTATCTTCTGATGTTGGTTGCTGAAGCTAACAGACAGAATTCATGTCGACCTGAAAATGATTAAAAAATGCATGTTGGGATGATTAGATTATCTTTTTTTTAATGGACTATTTATTAAATGTAAACAAACGTATGAAATTTTGGTTTACGTTGTTTTACTTAAAATGTATGAAAATACCAAATGTTTAACTTGCTTCTTTTTCTTCTTTCAGATGAGGAGAATTAGTGTGAAGTTTGACCAAATCAGCCGGCATCATACTTTAAAAACCACAGTTTAATTCCCTTTCAACTTCAATAAAGGCAACAAGTTGGACAAATTGGTTCATTGACTCACTTTCTTTTCATATCTTACAGAAATTTATGAAAGACTCAACCTACCACTACAGGTTGAGCCTATTATAAGTACAAATATAACTCCTTAATTAGTGTTAATATTGTTTGAGTTCACTAAACCAGCTTAATAGCCACTTGAAAACCAAATGTTTGTCTAAGCCTGAAACAACAAAGGTAGGCTGGGCTCTCTCCCACGGTGAGCAATCTCCTCCTGCTGCTCCACGCCTTATCTTGGCAGACCATGACTCCATCTGAATACCCTTAAAAAAAGCTTTGACTGGACCTTTCATCAGGTCAACAGTGAGATCTCTCTCCTGGGGAGTAAAGGAGCTTCGGCTGCTGTGCTGAGTTCAGACCGCCTTTACCTCTGACGTCGTTACATGATGGAAACACATGGATGATGTGAGTTAAATCCGAGGCTACAACCTTCCCAAAATGAACTACTAGGTGCACAATCTCTTCTCTCCGAACATTTTTGGTTAATTTCCATGAGATGGCTGTGCTGATGCATCATGTCATGCAAAGGATTGTGGGATACCTTAAAACTAGAGCTGGTAATCCTGGTCAGAAACACTTTTTGTTATACTGAGTAAAATCGTCGTTCCATCCTGAAAGTAGTAAATACTTTATGTATTTCCACAAAGGAGGAGTTTAACAAATAGACCTCAGGTAAGGTCAGAGTTAACACCACCAAAAGAGACTTCTTCTCCTGTCTCTTGGTGATTGCTGAGGCGCCTCCACTGATTGGTTCATAACACTGTTGCACATAACACATCTGGCTTCTGTTCTGGTCTTTTAAAAGTATTTCTACCCCATAAAAGTATTCACACCACTCTGAAACTCTCAAAACATTTCTATGTTTTCCTCTGTGATCAGTTTTGCTTTGACACAGAGAGTTGCAGAGCTTCTCCGTCGCCTCTATCTCTGAGCAGCTCTGACTCTGAAGAACTTTGAGACCACAGCAATAAAGAAGATATCCATGCCAAGAAAGAGAGCATTGGCTGCCATGAACCCAGGTCTTGCCCCCTTGGAGAGAGCAAGAGTTCCTTTAAGTGCTGTTGGACTAATACTAGGAACATCTGAGGTCGCCTCTTCCAGACAATCCTGGACACTGAACACCATCCATGAATCTTTTAAAGCCTGGTAAAAAAACAGTTCCTGGTTTGTTTGTCCATTGAGAGTAATGGAAAATGCTTTAAGTAATAATACTGTTATTACTGAAGGTGGGGCCTTATCTGACTTTATCCACTTTAGCCCTGTTTTGCATGTCACTATCAGGTAATCCGCATTCAACAGCAACATCCTGCGTCAACTCCATGCAAATATCAATATTGTGGCTGTGGAAAACAGTATCATCATGTTTCTTTAAAAAAAAAAAAAGTTTAATTTAAAAAAAAAATTATTTCTACTTCAAAACCACAACACGGTTGTTGTTAAAGATGAGTTTACCCAGCTGCAAGGTTTTCAAATATTTTCTATGTGTTTTTAATGTGTTTTTCCAACTGATAAACAAACACCTCCACATTTTGTTTTCTGGGAACAAAGAAGGCCTTTTCCTCTCTTTTGACCTCCAGCAGCAGATCAGTCGTGCAGATTCAATCGGGGCCTGAACGTCATCAAAGCTGATCTGTTCAGACAGGAATAATATCTGGTTCTGAGTGAAGGCAGCAAGGTGACAGCCAGCTTCTCCACTTCATCCAAAAAGTTTTTTTTTTTTTTGTTTTTACTTGCCCTCTGACTCACTGAAAGAGGAGTCAACTATGTCTGCCATTTCTTGGATATTACTCATTTTGTGGTTATCTGCAATTCTTCCACCCAGAGAACTTCTTGCAGAAATCGCTCACAGCTACGATGTCAGGTAGCGTATCTGTGACATTCTGACACAAGGCCCTCTGTGGTTTCCATCTGTAGAAACAAAATGTTAATATGCATGAAAGTAAAACTTCTTAAGCCTCCTACAAACAAGGAGGGAGAAAAATTAAAACTGGTGCCTTGCTTTACCTATTCCAACACATCTTGCTCCTTTGCGTCTTCAGCTATCAATAAAAGGCAAAGTAATCTGTTAAAGTGACGTTAATAAAAATAGCATCTGCTGTTTATCTGATGTCATCTTGTTGTATTTGCAGAATGTGCACTAAAGCTAAACATCCAGGTTCACTGTGTTCATATCAAGAGCACAAGTCGGTCCCCCACAGATGTTGCCAGAAGAACACACTGGACTTGTAGCAACAAGAGTCTGATGTAATTTATTTTATGAATTTATTGTCTCGTAGTTGTGAGGAAGTTTGGTTGACTCTTTTCTCACAAGGTTGCTTCAGTAAATTTAGGTCAACTGGAAGTCTTCTGCACAGCTCTCTGAAGGTCCCAGAAAAGCATTTTTATTGAATTTAAGGTCTGAAACTCCTTTATTGTCCTAAAATGGGGGAATTTGGGATTTCCCCATGACATTCTATTTCAACCATTTTAACAGAAATTATTTTATGTGTTTGGAAGTTCTACTCAATGTCTGCAAGGTACCCAGGTAGTTTTGCTAAAAAAAAAGAAAGCATCCTTCACCACTGTGCTTGATGTTCACACCTAAGGGCAATTTAGGGACACCAATTAAGCTCACAATCATGTTTTTGCACTGTGAGGACCCAGAATGCACATGGAGAGCATGCAAACCTGCCTTCCACCAAGAAGGTCCTAGGTCACGCCTAAATTAGTCCGTGAGCGTAACGGTGCTACGTGCTAAGCGAACAGTACTACACGGATGTTTGAGAGCAACATAAAGCTCATGGGCATTATGCATATTTTTTCTCACATTGCTGTGCAGATCAGCTGCTGTATGTCCTCAGAAAATTGAGGAAATACATTGATCTTGTTTAACAGAATATTGCATTTTTACCTGAACATGCCATATTATCAATAATTTTGCAAAACTCTGGCTTTATTCTTACTTCTTTTTTTACTTTTCTGATAAGTTCATTCTCTGTTGCTTTATAACTAACTTTAGATCCGAGTAGCTTGTTTTTTCATTGCTCATTTAGTTTGTAACACAATGTATTTTTGCCACTGTCAAGCCCAAATTTGTTAAGACAAAAAGGAATTTCTTATTTTATCTTATCTTATCTTATCTTAATAAGCTCCAGTAACAGTGATCCTGTTGTGCAACATCTCAGAATCCTTTTTCCTTTGAAGGGCTTTTTCCTCCAAGAATGTTTCTGCACACAAACAAAACCATATGTGGTTAATTTAGCGAAATCATGCAGCAGCTTGCAGCTCTTTTTATTAGATAAGTAGTGTTGATTCAGCAGTAACTATTTAATCTACTTGTCCTGCTGCTGCCTGACAGATTGTCTCCCACTTTCACTTTGAAAGTAAGCTGGTAGGCAGGTAGCTTGGAAGTTCTGAAACAAATCTTAGAAATGTTCGATTGAAACTGCTTCTCCAGACTGTTTATCCACAAGTCTCATCAGAGTATGCAAACTCATCATTTCCCATTAGGTTTTTCTTTCCCCCAGTGTCCTGTCTAGCAACGTGTCCATAAGAATTGTTGTCTTAATGCCAAATAGAGCTCAACAGAGTTTGCTTTCACAAGTGCAGCAAACAGCTTTTGATATAGTGCTCCGCTTGATTCATGCATGTAAATAGCTTTATTGTGATTCATGCAGGAGGTAATCACGTTATGTGGACAATGGGAAAGTAGAAGAGTAAAGGAAGAACAAGAGGTGAAAGAAAGAGAAGATAAAAGGGAGAGAATGATAAATCGTCTTCCGTCTGCTTCATCACCTGCAAAGAGAGATGTAAAAAGAACAGCACAACAAACAGATATAGTATAACCGATACAATAAAGTAACACCTTGATATTATTGCTGAATTATATGTACTATTTAAAACTAACATGTATAATGTGATAGCTGAGACAAAATAAATATTTAAATAAATAAATGATGGGCATTCTGTATAGAAGTGAACACTGAGTACGTGAAACCCAGCACCTGTAGGTGTTTGTGAGAGTGCACTTGTGTATGTAAAATTTATCCCAAAGAAAAATGCTCAATAGTGGATGTGAAAAACCAAAGACCTGCCTCCCCAAGCACCCAGGTAGGCGCCTAGGGACCCATAACCCCAGACCCCCAAAGGGGCCCCCAAAGCAGGGCGCCCAGGAGGGGCCAACACAGGAGATCTGCCCTCCCCCCACCAAGGGAAGAGGAGAGACGGCCCCGGGGAGATCCCCCAGCCGCCGCAATGCCGAAGCCCCAGGAGCCGGGGGGGCTGCGCTGTGAAACCGGCCATGGGCCCTGGGCCCCCCGGGCCCCAATCCACCTTACCTGCTCAGTCCCGACCTCCCCCCCCCCATCCCGGACCAGACGCCCCCGGTCCAAGCCCCCCAGGGTAGGGGGCCAACATGAACAACCGCACGAGCCACCCAACCAAAACCCCCCCCCCCCCCCCCCAAATACCTGAGCCCACTCCTTCCCCCTCCTTCTCCTAGCCACCCCTCCCCCCATCCCTTTAGGGGAGAGCAGAGGCGTCAGCTCCAGTCCCGGCAAGCCACCTGGGCCCCACGACACAATCCCCCCCTCCCCCACAGACCTCGGACCCGACGGCCCGTCTCTCCTCCAGGCCCCAGACTCCATGCGGCAATAGGAGAGCGGGGGTGTGGAAAAGACCCCGATCCTCCCTACGCCTGCTCAGATGTTGTGTTGTTGTGTGTTGTTCTTAAGTTGTGTTTAAAACTGGGAGTGCCGAAGGGGGTGCCCGGCACAGTCCACCCCCCTCCGGAAGGTAGCTGGTGGCCAGCGCACCCCCTCCAAGCAACTGCCCAGAACCCTCAATGTCTGAATGCGAGAGGGGGTGGAGGGAGCCATCTGAGGTGAGGCTCACTCACATGAGCCCCCCCCCCCCGATGTCTTTACCCCCACCCCCCTATACAATGGCCTACATGTATAGGCGTTGAGAAAATAATGTTTTGAGTGAAGTGTCTAAAATGTATCATAAAATTGGGGTGAGGGACGTCATCACAAAGTGGCAACCTCCAGTACTGTCCCCCTCCCCCAAGGTCCTACATGTGTGGCAGCAATGAAGGAGCAGGCAGAGGGAGGAGTCCAGGGATGGGGAGAAAAGGACTGGGGAGCCTGCTGCACTCCCAGGGAGCCAGCTCCCCTACTGACTCCAATAGGCAGTCCCGCTCCCCAAGAGCCCACCCAGAGAAGGGGGGCCCTGCCCAGCTGCACCACCGTTAGCCCGGGGGCCAGGGATAGGCCCCCGGGCTACGGGGGTCCGCGGGCCCGTGAGCAACCACCACCAGGACCAACACCTCGACCCCCCCCCCAACAACCCACCAAACCTTAAGAAAAAGCCATCCAGACCCCCCCCCCCACTCTGACGAAACGCGCCACCGGAGGACGGCACGGACCAGAACCGAGATAGGGGTCCGTACACAGAGCCCTCCAAATGTCCACATCCACCCACCACCCCCACTAACATTCAAACAACTCACCATACATACCACAACCCCAATCCTACCCCAATAGACATCCAGGCTGGGTTAATCCCCCACTCCCCCTTCCTCCCCTCCCCCCACTAGCAGAGTGCCAACCCAAGGAGGTGGGGAGCATCTGCCATGAGATGTTAATGTCCATGCCCCCCTACCAGCTCAACCAGGCCCCCTAGCACACGTGAGGTCCCGTGCCGTGGCAGACACCCGGGTGCACACCGGCCCAGACCCCAAGCGGCATTACCCCACGGGACCTGAACCCCCCGAGGGCGGCACACCCCAGGGAACCCGGGCTCCCAGACCCCACCCCGGACCACCCCAGCGGCAGCACAGTTACCAGGTCAGTAACCCACGTCCGTCACAGTGGGAACTCCCCAAGAGCACCGCAAGAAGCCCAGAGAGATCGATCGGAATGCGGATGTGGATGCAGGATGCTGTCTCAAGATTAATATGATCTAGCAAAAGATCTCTATACTTATTAATACTGAGATTTTCCTTACTTTTCCAATTCATGAGGATAGTTTTCTTTGCGATACACAAGGCAGTGAAAACCATGTATTTTTTTTTTTCCAGAGGGCCTTTCCTCAAAGTTACCAGCAAGCAAACTGATGGGGAAGGTGAATTTTTACAACTCACTTTGATAAGTCCTTACATATCTGTGCCCAGAACCTCTGGACTGGTGTGCATAACCATAATGCATGAATATAATTATCAGAATGATTGCTTATGCAGTGTGGACAAATATTAGATTGTGCCAAACCCATCTTGAATAATCTTTGACCTGTATAGTGTTACTCTGTGAAGGATTTTGTATTGTATTAGTTGTAAATTGGGGTTTCTTGTCAATTTGAAAGTTCTTAGACATATTGAGTTCAGATGTTTTGTTTCAAAGCTGATTGATAAATCCTCTTTCAATTTCATAATAGGAAGAGATTTTGACTAATCTATTTTTAATCAGTGCCCTGTATGATTTAGACAGTCGTTGGGGGGGGGGGGGTTAGGGTTAAATCTAGAAGTCTAATATATTAGTTGGGATTTGTAAAACACCAATATGCTTAAATTTATGTCTAATTATAAATTTGATTTGTTCATATTCTAAGAATTTATTTTACTAATGTCATATTGCATTTTTAATTTGGCCAAAAGTGATAAACTCGGTTCCATCAAGTAAATGTTCCATGTATTCAATACCTTTTATTCTTCCAATATGTAAAGTTTATCATATTATTATTTTGTAGGATGTCAGGGTTATTCCAGGTGGGTATCCCATTCTTTTTTAATCCGGGGGAAGAGAATCTGTAGGGATTTAAAAGAGAACTAAAACTGCAGGGTTTTCATTTTCTGAAAACAAACCCACAAATTTATAGTTTCTAGTGGCCGTCTTCAGAAAACTAAAATGCTGTTTTTTTTTTTGTTTCTTTTTAGAATTTCTCTATTTTACTTTGAAATTATAATCCTTTCATTTACTTTCAGTTACTGAATAGTCTAAAAAAATAAAGAGGGATTTATCTCAACTTAATTAGAGTTACTCATGCAGCAAACCTAGAAAAACAATAGGCAGGAGTAAGGCAAGTTTATTTATAAAGCACTTTTCAGTAACAAGACAATTCAAAATGCTGTACATGAAAAAAACTGAGGAAGAAAAGTGTTACAGAGGAAAGTTACATTGCATTAGAATAGTAGCAGCAGGTCAAGACAAGTTGGACTATAAACTTCAACATTAACATTTAAAGGCAGATCTAAACAAACAGGTTTTTAACCTTTATTTATAGGAATTCAGGTTTTCAGCACTTTTACAGTTTTCCGACATTTTGTTTCTGATAAGTGGAGCACAAAAACGAACTGCTGCTTCTCCGTGTTTGGTTCTGGTTCTAACTCAAAAATGTAAGAAATGTTTTCTGACTCGGTCACATTCTGAAATGTCTGATAATTTTTAGACAAGTGCTTTTCTATTCAATTTTTCAATTCAATTTTATTTATATAGCACCAATTCATGAAACATGTCATCTCGAGGCACTTTACAAAGTCAAAATCAATCATTATACACATCGGTCAAAATTTCCTATATAAGGGAACCACAAGCAGCATTCACTCCTGGAGAACTGAACCTGTTGCTGTTATTTATTGTCTGCAAAAAAAACAGAAGCTGTTATCTGTGGATATGTTTTGTGAATTTACATGTTTTCATCTTTGATTAAAAGTGTGTTGATGTCCTAGAAAAAAGACAATCACTATGTGATGCATTTTAAGTTAATGAAGGTTTGCATCTGATGAAAATGTTTCCTGGGTTAAATTCGACTGGTGAGGAACACATTTTGTTTCACCAACTGAAATCGATGCAACTAATTTTATTTTAACATACAATAATTCACAATTACTTAAAGTTAAAACTTTAAAATTAAAATAATCTCAGTGGACACCATATGTGTAAATAATACAGTACCGTTTTTTTCTTTTCAAAGAATTTCTCGCTTTTGCTGCAGTAGCTGGCCAGTTTCAGAGTTACAGCTCCAAGTGCTAGCCTCGTGAGACCATCCTGATCTCGCGAGCTTTCAAGGTTTCACTCGCAGATCAGTCTGGCTACCCTCCGTTAAAGAAAATTTGGAGCCGTTCACTAAACGAACGTCCAATCAGCGTTGGCTTTGAGGCGGGTGGAGGTGTGACGCAACGAGGAGCGACAGTTCAGTCTAAAGAACATGGCGGCTTCAGCCGATGAAACTAGCGTTAGCGGGCTATCGAGCAAGTTTTTATCGGAATTACAGAGTATTTCTTTGCTGAGCTAACGAGCCTTTACCTG